>NC_048233.1:72282635-72390949 GCF_002007445.2 Ailuropoda melanoleuca | reverse complement strand
TGGGGGGGCGGGGGGGGACTTGGGCTGGGCCAGTGATGGGTATTAACAAGGGCACATATTGCATGGAGCACTGGGTGTTATATGCAAACAATGAACATAGAACACTAAAAAAAAAAAAGAAAAGGATGGGGCTTGGTCACCCAATAGACCAACTGTGTGACTAGAAGTTTAAGGCTTTAAGCCAGCCCAACCTGCGTAAAGGGAGGGGGACTGGAAACGAAGTTCAGTCACAGAGCCAATGATTCAATTAATCATGCTTATATAATGAAACCCCAATAAAAAACTCTGGACACTGAGCTTCTTGGTTGGTGAACATCAATGTGCAGAGAACGTGATGCATCCTAACTCCACACCAAGGCACAGAGTTCAAAATCCTCTCAGAACTTGCCCTTTGTGTCTCTTTATTTGGCTAGTGTTAATTCCTACCCCACGTAATTAAACTATAATTGTGAGTATAGTGCTTTCTTAAGTTCTAGAAGATGGTCTAGCAAATTATCAAACCTGAAGTGGTCATGAGAACCCCCAAATTTGTAGCCAGCTGATCAGAAGTGCAGGTGGCCTGGAGACTGCTGAAGGTGCAGGAGGTGTCTGAAGCAGGGGCACTCTTGCTGGGGACTGTGCCTTTGAACTTGTGGAGTCCATACTAACTCTGGGTGGTTAGGGACAAAATTTGATTGCATTACAAAAGGGATGTTTTGCAAGTGTCTTAAACTCCAAAGGCACAAAAATCATATCTTGGTATAACAGGGAAGCTCCACCCTCTCTGCAAACTACCATCCCAGCACACTCCTGCAAGCCTTTCCTGTAGACCTTAGCTAACAGCCTCTGGCCTTTCTTGAGCCCAAGCCATTTTATACCTGAGCTACAGGGGTAGGGTAGCAGGGGGAGAGGTGGGTAGTATTTCTAAACACATAAAATTTATCTTTGGTGCTCTCTCAACTAACTTTATTTTGTCCTTCTATTCTTTCTCCCTTTCTCTGCACCCCACTGATCACCAACCTACCACTACGGTTTCCTCTTCAAGTCTCTCCTTTTCCATTTCAAAATGAATTTTCCATGACTTTCACTAACTACAATAGCCATTTCCTCCATGTGACTGATTCAGCAAGAAGTAAACCAGTAATAAACTGAAAGTACTAATCCCAATAAGATGTAAATGAAAATATCACTGGCCCTTTCCGAGACATTTTATCTTTTTTTTTTTTTTAAGATTTTTTTTTATCCATTCATTTGACAGAGAGACAGGGAGTGAGAGCACAAGCAGGGGGGAGGATCAGAAGGAGAGGGAGAAGCCGTTTCCCTGCTGAGCAGGGTGCCCAATACAGGGCTCAGTCCCAGGGCCCTGGGATCATGACCTGAGCCGAAGGCCGACACTTAACTGACTGAAACCCAGGAGCCCGCTTCAGAGACATTTTAAAAGTGAACTTAAATTTTTTTCTTTTTTTTGAGAGAGAGAGAAAGCATGTGTGTGGGAGCCAGAAGTGGGGGGTGTGGGGCAGAGAGAAAGGGAGAGAATCTTAAGCAGGCTCTGGGGCTTGATCTCACAACCCTGAGGATCATGACCTGAGCCAAAATCAAGAGTCAGATGCTCAACGGACCGAGCCACCCAGGGGCCCCTTCAAGCTAATTTCTCATTAGTGAAGTTCCTGAGGAGAGCAAGAAGGCAATAAGTAGCTTTATAAATTTCTAAGCCCTCTGAAGAAACAAGACTCTTCTACTTGTAACTTCCTTACTCAGCTGGGACGGGGAAGCTGCACAACCCCTAACAAGTCCCTTCCTTCCTGGAGATCCCAGAAGAGTTTTCCTCAGCCCAGTTCCTGCACCTCCTTGGCTCTCTCTCCTCAGCCTATACCTATATCTCTTCCTTTGATACGCTGGGGACTAAACTACAAGGAAGCCATCTCTGGATTCCAACCCAAATAACCTAGGAGTTTGCCATTTGGAAGCTAACTGGCCCTTTCCCCAAGTAGCTAATAATACTCTTGGGCCTTCTGTTAAGAAGCTTTAAGGACTTAAGTATAAACAGAGATAGAGTAGACTGATCTTAACTATGCATCTCTGCTCAAACCATATTTTTGGATATATATTTTCAACACTTGACTATTCTACATCCTAGAACATTCTGGAAAATACAGGTTTTAGGGGAGAAAAATGGAATACATATACCTTCCAAGTATTTCCAATAATCCATAGGTTGCATGAGCAAGGGTAACAAAAATGTATGTTTGCATTTAGCCAAAGAGAAAGGAAGGACAGTAATAAAAAAAATAATCTATCAAATATATAAGTGGAGTAAGTATTCCCTTACAAAGGGCACGGGAAGAAAGAGGATAGTGAGTTCTTTTTTTTTTTTTAAGATTTTATTTATTAATTTGACTGAGAGAGACATCCAGCGAGAGAGGGAACACAAGCAGGGGGAGTAGGAGAGGAAGAAGCAGGCTCCTAGCAGAGGAGCCTGATGTGGGGCTCGATCCCAGAACACTGGGATCACGCCCTGAGCCAAAGGCAGACGCTTAACAACTGCACCACCCAGGCGCCCCGGATAGTGAGTTCTAGTCCAGCTTTTGCAATCAGTAATTTTTTGCAATTAATTGACTTTTATTATCCATACAATGTTGGATCTATACTATTTTATTATCTATACTATTGTTATTATCTATACTATATCTTTACTATTATTAATACTATACTATTAAAATGATGCCTCTTGGGGCACCTGGGTGGCTCAGTCGGTTAAACGTCTGCCTTCGGCTCAGGTCATGAACCCGGGGTCCTTGGGATGGAGCCCCATGTGGGGGTCCCTGCTCAGCAGCAAGCTGGCTTGTCCCTCGTCCTCTGCCCTTCCTCCCATGCCCTGCTCGTGCTCTCTACCTGCTTCTCTCTCTCAAATAAATAAATAAAATCTTTTTAAAAAACGATGCCTCTTAATAAAATCATGGCACTGCATACAGACGTGAAAAAGTCAATGGGTAACACACAGTCGTGAATACACTAAGCCAACACAGCATCACATCAGCCTGTACCAACCGATTCTTTTGATTCTGCAACTTACACAAAGCACGACAGTGTGCGTGGAGAAGACCTTGAAAGAGCCTTTGGCATAGGGAAATTCTCGGTCTAGGATGCATTAAGAGCTTGAATAAAGCAATGATTGATTTTTTTAATGAATCACAAACTAAATAACTATTTTTTCCCAAGAGGACCTTTTTATTTTTCTTCTAGAATAAAGAATGTCACTTTTTAAAGGTTAAAAAAGTCATAGTAGGGGAATTTGAAAAAGCATTATTTGTGGCATACTTCAAATCCAAGGCTACTCTTTCCGCCTTGGTAAACTACGCCTTCTGCAATGTATTGTGCAAAGTCCTCCAAACCCATCTGGAGCACGCCTGAGAATCTCTCCTGAGAAATCAAGTAAGTAAGCATTATAGCAATCGCATTTTGTTAACCGATTGTTTGCTTATTCAAAGCAGTATTGATGTCATTTTCTCTAAATAGTTCAAGTTTTTTAAGCTTGCTCAAATCTGTGTTTCTTGGCATTTGCCTGAAAGAAGACAGCAGATGCTTACTTATTTTACATAACAGTTAAGAATCCAACTTCTTCACCTTAAGCATTTATAGTCTTATCAAGTTACTGTGACCTTTCTGTATAAATTCAGACAATTCATAGCCATTTTCTCCCCACTTATGTTACTAAAAACTTGATGTTTCTTTCATGACAAAGGGCTTTAGCATTTTCCTTTGTAATTCTGACAATACTAATTTTCTTTATTAAGCACTGACTATATACTTTGGTGGTTAAGGCTATTCAAAGAAACAGCCTGGTGACTTATTTTTCCTTTTATCATTACCGGTTTCATTAATACTCAGTAGGAAAAAATTCCTTCCTATCTTCATATAGATTGCAAGGTCTTACTAGAAATCGATCTTTAGGAAATGTTAGAAAGGTGAGACTGACATTAAGCAGAGGAGGAAAGAGAACAAGTATGATTATTCCCCCCTTACAAGACAGAGATGGAGGTATGTGGGATCTGGCTGAGGAGGAGAGGGAAGGTGAAGGAGCTACATACCCAGGGAATTATAAGAAAAAGACACTAGACAGCCCTCCCAAACAAGCTCTACAGTGTCATATCCACACTAGAGATTAGAGTCGAAATATGACCTGGTGATACCATGTAGCTCATAAAGGCGTTTTATGTTTACGTTTAAGGTATTTTAATAGCTCCCTCAAAAACCTTGACAAATTAAAATTACAATGCAATATAAGTATATCTGCCAATAATTGTCAATGATTATGTACACTTTGGGACACGTGGGTGGCTCGGTCAGTTAAGCGTCTGCCTTTGGCTCAGGTCACGATCCCAGGATACTGGGATCGAGTCGTACATCGGGCTCCTTGCTCAGTGGGGAGCCTGCATCTCCCTCAGCCTGCTGCTCCCCTTGCTTGTGCTCGCTTGCATGCATGCTCTCTCTCTCTGTCTAATAAATAAATAAAATCTTTAAAAAATAATTATGTACACTTTATGATGAAGGAGACAGTTGTGGTAAAGTAAGAAGAAAACAAAGCATATAGCCAGTTAATAAGGTAATGTATGTGAAAATGGTGCTATAGACTTGAAAGGATCATGTAAACATTAGTTACAATTATTTTTATTATTGATTTGTCACCAAATAGAAATTTAAAACAAAGTTGTGTGTGTGTACGTGTCAATCAGTATTCAATCTGAACAGTGTGATTACAGTAAAGCATTAAAGCAAGGTCTCTGGACCCCAGCACCGCCGAGATTCCAGGCGGGGTCTTTGCTGCGGGGGCTGCCCTGTGCACTGTAGGGTGCTTGGCATTGTCCCTGATCCTCACCCACGTGGGGCCAACACAACTTCCGCCACCTCCTCCCTCAATTAGTGACAGCTAGAAATGTCTCTGGACATTACCAGGCAGTGCAAAACTGCTCCTGGCTGAAAACCATGTTAAAGCATAAGAAAAATGTAGAAATTATGGCTCTCCCACACAAACTGAGAATGAGAAGACAGCCAACAGGAACTAGAGCGAACATGTCCCTCACTGGGCACATATGGCTACTGAACACTTAAAATGTGACTAATCTGAACTGAGATATGCTATAAGCGTACCATACACGCTAGATTAGAAGACTTAGATGAGAAAAAGAATGCAAGATATTTTAACAAATTTTTATATGCTTCTCCTTCTGGGACCTCTATAATGCAAATTAAAAAAAATAAAATAATTTTTTATATGGATTACATGTTAAAGTGATACTTTGGATACAGTGGGTTAAAATAAAATACATTATTAAAATTAACTGTTATTATTTACTTTTGAAAAACGTGGCTACTAGAAGTTAAAATTACACACGTGCCTCATGTTATATTTCTATATTTCTATCAGACAGTGTTGAAATCGTGCAAAAAACTATCCCTCCTTCATGCTATATTTTCCAGGCAGACTTTGATGACAAAGAAGGGAACTAAAAGAGCTCTGTCCTCAGTTTTCTCCTTACATTCTCTATATTCCCCTTGGATGATCTCTAGTCTTGGTGCTTCGATGAGATTACTACATATACACAACTAATCTCCAAACTTTTTCTCCTATTAAAAGATCTACTAAAACCTAGATCCAGGGCACCTGGCTGGCTCAGTTGGTAGAACATGTGACTCCTGACCTTAGGGTCATGAGTTCGAGCCCCACATAGCTCCATAAAAATAATAAATAAACTTAAAAAAAGAGAGAAATAGAGAGACCCCTATGTTTAAAAAAATAATCTGAAATAAAACCTAGATACATATACCCAACTATCAACTTATCAACTCCACCTGGACATTCTGGAGGAACCCCAAACTTAAATGATCCTCATTCCAAAAGAGATTCCTCCAGGAATTCCCATTTTAGTAAATGGCCTCATTGACTAAGTTCTCAATCCAGAAACCTCAAAGTCATCCATGACTTCTCTCTTCTCCTTCATCCCACTTGCAATCTCTTGCCAAGTTCGGCTTCATTTACTTCCTAAATATTTCTGGAATCCTCCTTTCTCCTACCCCACTGGCTAGGCCAAGTCACCATCACTTCCCCTATATCAACTCCCTCTTCCCTTTACACTCTTATTACACCCTGCCCTGCTCTTCTCAAAAGTGCTGTCTTTCCTATTAGACATTATACTATGTGAGGTCAGGCACTTTCTTGTTCATTTCTGTGTCTCTAGTTCTTTGACAAATGAATGAATGAATGGGTAAAGAGGGTACAAACTGCTAACTCACAGGTTGCAATTTACTAAGGAACTAGACTACAAAAACAGTGGTTCCATTATCATATGAGGCCTGGAAAATACCAGTCTTCATGTCTAAATGCAGCACTGATGTGTTGATACATGCCCTAGGATTCTAGAAGTAGAGAAAAAGTGCTTGGGAACGATTTGCCCTGTACGCTCATCCTTAACAGATCTCTCTATTGTGCCTAAACTCACACTGTAAACCTTCTATATGCTGAGTCGGGAAAGAACACCTGAAGAGTGCCTTTTATAATCCTCTAGCCCTGTGGGAAAATGATGCCTGACATTTTCCATCTTCAATGTCATAGTCCCAGAGTATCAACAGTTTCAAAGTTACCCAGTGAAAAGAAGCTAAGAGTTATGTGAAGCTTAAAACAATCATGAACTATTTCTGAAAGAAAATTATTCGCCAAGACTACAAGTTCAAGGTAAGTCTCTTCTCATTTAGGGATCCTCAATCTACCTCCGTGCCTAAGCCAGCCTTTGTCCCCCAGTCCACACATGACTAGTTTGAAAGGGATGAGGACAGACTATGGCAGTATCTATCCTTACTAGTAAGTTACAGCGGCTAATGATTAGGAAGTCAAGAACTTTATAGATGTCAGTGGTGTTTTGGGTATTCCAGAACTAGGCTAAGGAATCGGAACTTGTAAAAGAGTCCAGTCAATATATGTATTTAGAGAAGAAGATGTAGACACAAAGGCAAAAATCAGACCTGTGTCTCCATTCACCTTTTGCCATGGGCTCTCCCAGAAGTTGGGACAGTAGCAATGTGGGTAGGGAAATGGACCAGGAAGGAGCTGAAGCAGATAGCATGTCAAAGCCAGGGGGAACTGCAGGTCCAAGGGCACTAGGTAGGCTATGTATGTTTAACTCTTTTCTTTTATTGCCTTACACAGGAATTATATAAAAGACCATTCTTTTATAGTATGAGGAAGGGAGGTGGTCTTGACTAAAGAAATGTTAGGAAACGTTTACGTATTTTCTCTTTTTTTTTCCCTCCCTTGATAACCCCCAAAAGAAAATGATGGCAAATCACCAAGTTAACACCAATTCAGCCAGTGGGATAAAGAGATTTAGTGAAAAAGCAACGTTTTTCTGAACTAGATACTCTGTTTCTTTCTGGAAAGGACCTGAAAAACGGTGAGTAGCTTTCCAAAGCCCACTTTTCCCCTTAAAATCTGGTGAATCTTTTCCATAATAATTTCCAACACTTGCCCTACCTCAGTAAAAGCAATGGTTTTTCGTAATGAGAGCAAGGTAGCTGAGGTATAACAAAAGGGAGTAGTAGACTCGGGAAAAACAAACAGAATCCCCAGTTGTATTGCTCGGTCTTCATGCAACCTTAGGCAAGTCTCTCAGCCACGCGCTCTCAGCTGGGATGATCTCACTACCAAAAGGACAAAAACTGGTTCAGGGGTGGGCAGTGTGAGGTCTTATGCTTTGCCTGTTGAAGCACAGAGATACATATAGTACATAAATAAGACATACAGGGTACCTGTGGTGGTAAAATTTCATAAGAGGGAAGATTAGGGGAAAATAATGTCTAAAAAGCTTCCTTGGGTAAGAGGAGGGTAGTAATAAACAGAAGGCTGAGAAACACTTCCCTTAGGCTTCATTTCCTCAACTGTCAAAGAGGGTCAGCATTACCCACCTTAAAGAATTATTATGCTATAACTGTATCTAAACACACACAAAAGAGGGGTACCTGGGTGGCTCAGTCGGTCAAGCAGCTGGCCTTTGATTTAGGCTCAGGTCATGATCTCAGGGGCCCAGGATCAAGCCCTGCATTGTGCTCTGAGATCTGAGGGGAGTCTGCCTGAGATTCTCTCCCTCTCCCTCTCCCTCTGCCCCTTTCCCAGTTCACATGTGCACACGCACGCATGCGCTCTTCCTCTATGTCTCAAATAAATTTTTAAAAATACGTACATACATACAAAAGAGAATGAGAGATGGAAAATAAAGCAGGCAGAGAAAATAACCAAAATTGTAAAAACAGTCATTAAATTTTAACTAAAAACAAAGATCCAAATGTATATAATGTCATCTAACAATTAATTGTATTAAAAAGACAATTTTCTTCTCACTACTCATTTTACCAAATGAATACCTAAGATCCAAAAAGAAAACATAGTCATAGTAAAAGTCAAATAAAAAGTGCAAGACAAATCTATAAATGTGGCAAAGATACGAACCTAAAACACCAATTTTAAGACCTGCCAAGCTTGTTTTAATTTTATCATAAATATCTTCTGATGCAAAGTCAACAGCAATGGTCCTTGTTTCCACTTTGAATTTTTCTCCTAGGGAAAAAACACAGAGAGAGAGAGAAGGAAAATTATAACATGGCAATTAAGATTAAAGCATTTGATGACATTACCTTTCCAAACTCTTTCCCCCGCCCCAATTTGATATGAAATTTAGACCAGAACCATGCTAAGCAATCATGAAACCATCTAAGAGGTGACGCAGAGTCAACACAATAATTCTGCAATAAAAACTCCAATGTTGTTACAGAGCTGGCTGACTGTTCCTTAATCAGTTCCCCTTCTATAGATCAATAATGACTCCTTTTTTGACCCTTAGGTACAGATAATAAACAAGATTCGTATCATAATGTTATATATTCTTTAAATATCACTGGTCTTGTGATTTTTTTTAAAAAGGATTTTAATTATTTATTTGACTGAGAGAGAGAGAGACAGCCAGCGAGATGAAGAAGATGTAGAAGAGAGAGAGAGAGAGGGAACACAAGCAGGGGGAGCGNATAGATCAATAATGACTCCTTTTTTGACCCTTAGGTACAAATAATAAACAAGATTCGTATCATAATGTTATATATTCTTTAAATATCACTGGTCTTGTGATTTTTTAAAAAAGGATTTTAATTATTTATTTGACTGAGAGAGACAGCCAGCGAGATGAAGAAGATGTAGAAGAGAGAGAGAGAGAGGGAACACAAGCAGGGGGAGCGGGAAAGGAAGGAGCAGGCNGGGAGAGGAAGGAGCAGGCTCCCAGAGGAGGAGCCTGATGCAGGGCTCCATCCCATGACCCTGGGATCAGGCCCTGAGCCAAAGGCAGACGCTTAACGACTGAGCCACCCAGGCGCCCCATGGTTTTGTGATTTTAACTGCAAACTGATGCTTCATAATTTCAGACACAAGTCTTTACATTGCAAAATGTTTTAAAGTGTGATATATAAAGTCCATCTTATTAAAACAGAAATAAAATGAATACGACCGTCGTGGAATTTAGGGCCTTGGTTAATAGTTAACCACACTAAAAAAAGCCACACAAAATGCACAGTAACAGAGCCACAAAGTGACAGAAGACAGACCTCGGTGCTCTGTGCTCAGGAAGACTGAAGTACACACAGAGCTAAGGGAAATCACACGTTGAGAAATGGGACTCTGGAGAAACCAGACTTACTGAGGTAATGTAGAATGTGTACTCTCGCCCTCCCTCATGAGCCCATTTGAGAAGGCATGGACTATGAGGTCCCCCAGACACGGGTACCAATTTTAATTTCATACCTACTTGCTAAATGACTTTGAGCAAGTCACATATTCTCCACGAGCCTCAGCATCCTCTCCTGAAAATTCAAGTAATGCTACCCAACCTATGATTCGAGGCTCTAGTGGTATCTGGTGGTATACAGAGGGCACTGCATAAATGTTAAGTCTCCTCTCTCCTCCACTAACCCCGCTCTCACTTCCCTTAGTGCAGTTCAGGTGGCTAAGAATGTTTACTCTTTGGAACTTGATAAAATTCAAAAGAATTGATTTAAAAATCCTGCTTCCAAAAAATAAATTTTTCTTCATTTGAAGTCGATGTTGGCGCATCACAGAATCTGCAATGTTATTCCACAGAGGACATTACTGTTCTTGATTTAAAAGTTCTGCCTACAACTGAAGAGCAGGTTCACAAGAGATCTGTTTCTTAGTCTCAGTGAAAAGTATTGACCTGAGGTAGGAATCCATGAATAAACTGGAGAGGAGAATATGTGACCTAGAAAATACCGTATCTGGTGTTGGGGGCACCTGGGTGGCTCAGTCAGTTAAGCGTCTGCCTTCGGCTCAGGTCATGATCTCAGCATCCAGGGATCGAGTCCCGTATGGGGCTCTCCGCTTGGGGGGGGGGGTCTGCTTCTCCCCCTCCCTCAGCTGTTCCCTCTGCTCCTTCTCTCTCGCTCACTCTCTCAGATAAATAAATAAAATCTTTTTAAAAAAGCCATATTTGGTGTTAAAGGCACACTTACTATTCCAGGATAAATAGTTATTGTATGTATTCACGTAATGGGAGAGCCACGGACCGAGCTGTCGCTTCACAAAAGCTCATCCAACAGGTCGTATTATAAATGCTTCCCAGGATTTACCCCCAGTAAATAGAGAACGCTGCCCTTATTAGAGCCACAGATTCACAAGAAAAAAAGACTCAAATCAAAAGGCTGAAGGGTACCTTTTATTAAATGTAAAACTTCGTTCAGGAATGAAATGAGATAAATTTATCTATTTATTTTGAGAAAAACAAAATATGTTTCCACACAAGTGCTATATACTGACATTTAAGAAAATTCTCTCTAGTAATAAAAGCCACCTTGCAACTCCTGAATCAAATTTACTCTTTTAAATCTCACAGGATTTGGGGAATATACTTATAATGTAGAGTCTTGTATAGATAGGCTGCTAAACATATTCAGAGACCCTTTTGGAAAGAATGTCATTTTATTTAATAAGAACCCTCCAGTAAGCTTTTCTTTGTACTTACATTAGGATAAGCAAAATGGCTTCTGATGCAAGCTTTTCAAGATAAATCCCAATTTGAACTTGTACCTGGATTACCCTGAGTCATGTCCTAGTCCAGTTAGCACTGCTGTTCTACCTCTTCTCCACTGCCTCGATCATGAGCTGCTGCTTCGGCAGTGCAGGGCTGTCTGATCGCGTCCTCCACCCCCTCACACACCTCCAGAGCTACATCTGGCTTGCGGTAAGAGTCACAGTCTGTGGCAATGGACTAATATCGCTCTGAACTGACCTCCACCTCCCCACTCTCCCCGCTGTCCCCCACTGTCCCTGGCTCTAGTCACACAGGCCCTGAGCAATTCTCTTTTTTAAGATTTTATTTATTTTTTGAGAGAGAGAGAGAGAGAGCATGCGTGCACGTGATGGGGGTGGGGAGGAGGAGCAGAGGGAGAGGGACAACCAGACTCCATGCTGAATGCAGAGCCGGTCACAGGGCTTGATTCCAGGACCCTGAGATCTTGACCTGAGCCTAAATCAAGAGTCTGATGCTTAACAACTGAGCCACCCAGGTGCCCCTTGAGCAGTTCTCTAAACTCAGAACGTCCCCCAAACACATTCAGGGCTTCACTGTTCCCTCTGCCTGGAATGCTCCTCTGCAACCCTTGTTTCTCTTGGGTCTTTAGGCAAATGTTACCTCTTCAGGGAAGCCTTCCTTGACTACTTTTAAAAAAAACCGCAAGCACTCCTCCACCAACCCCCCCCGTCCCCCCTCCCCGCTTTATTTCATTCCATGGCACTCAGCCCCCCTCTAATACACTATGTGCCTCAGTAACACGTGTGTGTTTGTTGTCCGCCTCCAAAAGAATTAAGCTTTGTGAAGACAAGAGCTTGGGTCTATTTTGTTCAGTTGTTCAACAATATCACAAAAGATCCAGGGTCTTTCCTACCTCCTCTCTTATTCCCTTAGTCTGGCTCCCCTTTTGATTTCACGGGGGCCACTGCCCCTCCAAGTATCCCATACAGACGGCAACGTGCAGTGGCAGAAATGGGACAGCCTTTATATTTCCCTTTTATAGAGTGAGGAAAATTTCCCCCAGAGAGTCCAGAAAACTCCCCTCACATTTCCTTTCCCAGAATTATGAGATACGCATGCTCTTGACCTGGCCCATAGATGGGCTTTAAGGATTCCATGAACTGCCCCATAACTATCACCAAGTTGTGTGAGACAAAGACAGCAGCATGTACATAAGAATAGAACAGGACATACTTTTCTCTCTCGGTCCAGCAGTCAGGAGATGCAGTCAGGAGAGAATTTTAATGAGTGTTCCAAAAAGCAGAGGCGGGAGGTAGTTGGCTTCCTTAGGGAACTGAGGAAATAAACCTAGGCATCTTCCCCTTTCCCATAACCAACCCTCATCTGACCCTGCAGCCAACGCAGATGAACGGATATCCTCTAATTTTAGGATGCAGTAAAGCACCTGAAACAGAAGTGGGTACCACATACCCATAATACGGTCTTCATTTCCACCTTCACCACCTCCCTAAACACAGGCTCTTCATAAGACTACCCGTTCACACCACTCAGCAATCACCAACTGCTGGGGAAGAGTAAGAACTTCATCAAAACCTTTGGACAGGTTACTTTTGAGTACTTGGATCCTTGCCCACCACAAAGGCGCAAGGGATGACAGCTATAAGTAAGTTAAAACCAATATACTGTAAGTGTAGACTAAAGATACACAAACAAGTGAATTTGGGTGTTCCAATGGAAAGACATAGTCCCTCAAATGTCCCTTCAAGGAAATTCTGGTTGCCCCAGCTTCCAGAGTATCGTCGGCAAACAGCGTTCAGGTTGTCAGTCCTTTCGGGGATTGCCTTGGCTTCAGAGAGCTGCCTGGACCAAGATCCATGCCTCTCCCATAACGTCCACATCCAATGACTGATCAAGGTGGGAGTATAAAGCCAGTGGACAGAATGTACTTGCCAGCTTCTGATTCCAAAATTATGGTCTATTCACTATCCTATTTTCTGTTCTTTCATAATGCCCTAGTTATAATTATTCTAGCTTTAAGACAAGTTTTAATATTTCTAGTGGTGTAATGCTCCTTCATTATTATTCTTTCAAAAGCTTATTGGTTATCTTTACTTGTCTAGTCTGTTTTCACTGGGGTTACATTAAACATTTCAATTAAATTTATGAAGGATGACAAGGTGGCATTCCCTCCCGGCTCCCCATTTACTCAATGTTTCACAGTAAAATCTTGCGGTTGTAAATTTTTAAAGAAATTAAAGAACTAAACGATGCCATTATTAGAATATTACACACCGTTATGCAAAGATACTCAACACTGTTGATTATTCCTACTGTCAAACAACTTGGTATTTGAAATTGGATAGGCTGGCATCCTGCTCCTTATAATTGTGGCCAAATACAATCATGCCCTCCTCCCTTTTTGCAGATTGAAGTGATTCTGCGATGGTCTTCGCCCACTGTTTCTCAGCCTAGTGGTGAAGACCAAGAAGCAAAAAGCTGATGAGTGGTATGAGCAGTTCAAGGCAGTCAACTCACGAGAAATGGAGACAGAAAATCAGCTCTGGCTTGCGGGGAATGAAGCTAAGAAATAGCTGGGATGATACCATTATTCCCTTTTTATCTACTAGTCCACTGAAAGCTACCCAAATACAATGGTAGAATAAGAGAAAGAAGTATTATTTATAACTATAGAGCTATTTAATACTGAATATCCTCACAGCTTCAAGCCATTCCACCACTTCCAAGCATGGGTGGCCCGCTCCTGTAGTCACATGGCTGATTTTTACTCAGCGGATCGTAAATTAGTTCAAGGTCAAGTCTGGGAAGGGCAGAGAAGAAACTGTACTTACAGGTAGTCTCAAGATGCTGCTAACAACTCCCAGTATTAAAACTAACACATCTTTAGGTTCGTGCCGAGAAAGGTCATGAAACATATTCAGAATAGCCTTATGTTTAACATACTTCTAGGTCTGACCATCAGTATTTTTCTTTTGCTCAACAAATTGACATCTCTTAAATTTAACAGTCTTTCCCTAAGAATAATTGTATAGGTCTTAGGAAGACTCCTCATTTTTCCTCTGGGTGACTGGGGAAAGGGGGTCTGAGAATGTCAGAAGAAAGATCTAATCTCCATTGACTCATGTATTATTTATAATTTTTCCATTAATAAAACAAAAAATAATATATTAATTCTCCTGTGTCCCTACATCTCCTCCAAATAAATAATCTGTATTTACCCTAAGTTTCAGGTACTATCCATTAGGAAATTGTTATTACAGTCCTCCCTTCCCCATTCTTTCTATATTACAAATTTCATCATTTAAGATTCAAGTTATGTCACTAGTCCTGTGGACTGTCTTTTCAGGATTCCCATTTCCTCCAAGGAAAAACTACTTACTTACTCTCTCGGCTATGTTTCCAGAGACCTTCTATATAACCTTAGTAAACACCATAATATATTATGCAAACAGTCTATTTCTTAACAAACATGGATCATTCTCTGTCATCTTTGTATATCCAGCACCCAGCACAATGCCTGGCACATAGCAGAGGTCACTCAAATGTCTGCTGAGTGAGTGAATACATCGAGGCTGATGCAGCCGATTTATTAAAATCATCTTCTCAGTAACTTCTTAAACTCTTCCCCACAGAAATAAAACTATGCACTGGTAAGAGATGTCCATTACGAGGCATAACAATATAAAGTGCTTACTATTAGGCATTTTAAAGCATTAAGATAAATTGAGAAACAACTCAGTCTCTCCATTTGTCCTGCATGGGTTGGACTATCATTCTCACAGAGGCAGAAACATTTTAGAGTTGTAGGAAACCATCCAGTCTCATGAATAAAGTACTCTAGATGCTTAACTCAGGGCACAGAGATGAAGGTTGAAGATATTTTAGTCACGGACCACTCTCCCTATCCCCAGTTCTGAAAAAGATAATTAGGGGAGAGGAGAGACTCTTGGGGAAATAGTACTATATTCAACACCTACCAATTTTAGCTTCTTAACTCTAAATTCATTAAATGCAATTTAGAACCATAAAAATGTATTGCATGTTTTTTAAAAACCCCTCTGTTTTCACATAAAATGTTTTAGAGTATTTAGAGATGTAAAAAGCACAATGAGTCTTTTGTACTTTCTCTAATTTTAAGGGGAAAACAAAGAACAAAATGTCCCCTAACTAAATTTTCTCTACTTCCCTCCTTTCACTATTTTCCTTTTTTGACCCCAGGCCTTACCATCTCCCTCCTCCCCTACCCCTCAGGGCGAGATATCTCCCCACAGAGAAAGCCTCCCTTGTGTAGCTATGGAGAAACGATGATTGTGCCCTAGAAGGGAATAATTCATCTGACTCCATTTTTAAAGACCCATTTAATTATAATTACCAGAGATGCTACACAAATAATGGTCCATTTCTTTTTTTTCATTGCCCTTGAAAACACTCTTATGATCATTTTAATCTCATATGAAGAGACTTCAAATAAAAAAAAAAAATCCATCATAGCATCACCAGGATTATATCCCAAACCAAGTATTTCTTTATTTTAAGCCAAGGTTATTGTATTTTATTCATTACAGGTTATTTAACAAGAACAACCAACTGAAATAAATAAAAACCATATACAATGTAAATTTGTTCTATTGATAGAATATGAATAGGTTCCATTCTTTTGAAAGGCCTGAGTTCGACACTAGGTTCAGGTGGGCAAGGCACCTTTGAAAAAATTTTCAAATAAGGATGTTTATTTTCTACACTTAGGAAAAAAACAAAACAAAACAAAAGGCCTGCTAATGGAAACATCTGAATTTTATGTTCTGAGGTGAGAAAAATGCAAAAAATATTCCTAACATTACTAAAGATTCCAGGATGATGTCATTAATACTGTGTAATAGGAGTATTTGTGCTCCCCCCCAAATTCATGTGTTGAAGCCCTACCCCCCATGTGATGGTATCTGGAGGTGGGACCTTTGGGAGGTAATCAGGTTTAGATGAGGTCACGAGGGTGAGGTTCTCCTGATGGAATTAGTGTCCTTCTGAGAGGAGGAAGACAGAGAGAGCTCTCTCCCCACATGCACACACCAAGGAAAGGCCATCTTCTCATCAGTGAGAAGGCAGCCATCACAGGGGCCCTCACCAGGAACCGAATCTGCCAGGACCTTGACCTTGGACTTCCCAGCCTCCAGAACTGTGAGAAATAAATGTGTGTTCTTTAAGATACAAGTGTGGACTATGACGTTTTGTTACAGCAGCCCGAGCTGACCAAAACAGAGTTTGTTCAAAAAAGCGTGGGATGCAGTTAGAGGCCCTGGACTTGGCTGCCAACTCAGCCACTTGTTGGCTGAGGGCCCTTCACTCAAACCGTTTGACCTGCAGGAATCTCCTTACTACAAGAAATAATACCCACCCTGCAGAGTTCTTATGAGTACATGAGAATGTATTGCGGGGAACTGTCAAGTCTTATACAAATGTTTGCAATCTGTAGATCCGCCAGCATCTACAAAGATGACCATATCATGTACAGTTTTTTTTTTCCTAAACAGCACAGGCTGCCATACATATTTTCTGTATCATTCATTCTTTCCTCTTTGCATCACCTGCATATCTATTATTCAAACTGAAGATGTACATCCAACTCTACTTTAAAAAGTGATTTCTTTATTACTATATTATTCATGGACTCGATGGTCATGATACACTATTTTTAGCAACACCTCCCGTGTCCAAGTATTTCTTTGACTCAATCTGCCTGCAATTAACCTTTGAATTACTCCGTTTTATCGGTTCCAAAAGGCAAATTTTTACTCACTTTTTTGTCTCTGAAATCAGGATGCCGTACAATTGATGGCATGCCAGTTTAACAGGTGATCTTTCTTTCTTAATGTTTACAAGCCGCCTCATTGTTCCATGATCACTGGTGTCTCAGATTTGATGAAAGAACCTGAGAACCCTGCTGACAATCTAGCCTTCTCTTTAATGTCACAAAATGAACCGAGGACAGCTTCCAAACGCAAGATCCTCTGGTATTCCAGCGCTTACTCCACCAGCACCCCTAGTCGCAAAGGCAGATGTCGCATCCTAAACTAAGACCCCAAACCTCAGCATATACTCATTCATTTATTCAGGGGCACAGGCATTTGCAACCAGAAAAGCATCTCACTCTCAAAATCGTCAGCTACGAGGAGTGTCCATGGCTGGGTTTTTCTTTGCCACCACACACTCAGAGCCCAACGGGACCTGATTCACTATGGGAGCTCAATATATATGTTATGACTAAGCAAATTCAAGAAGTACATGCTCAACAGTGACCGCTTGTCAGGTTTTACCCAGAGTATAATAGCAGGTACTCTCAAATAGGTCATATTTGGGTGAAGGAGATATGTGTGAACCCAACTGTTGCTCAATTATACGAACGAAGAGTGCAAAGAGAAAGCAACTCTTGCAGAGAGTGGGATTTTAAACAGGAGGTGACATTTGTGTTGAGTCCTTGTGTAGGAATTGGCCATGCAGTGAAGCGGGAGAAAGTGGGGGAAAGGAAAAGCATGTTCTAAAAATCCCTGTGGATGGAGTATATAGTGCACAGGGAGAACAAACAAGACTAGTGACATAATTCGTGGGGCCCAATGCAAACAGAATAAAAACGTGGGGCCCCTTGTTCAAAAATTATTAAGAATTTCAAGGTGGCCACAGCAGAGCATGTGCCCTTCGAAGTGGGAAGGCAGAGGCCACACACCTATGAAGGCAGCCCTGTAAGGAGGCTACTAACCTGAAAAGTGACAGGATCACACTTGCACTTTAGGAAGGAAAGGACATTGGCAGAGGAGAGGACACACGGCCTGTTATAAAAAGTGGTGGGCAACAAGGAGAGAACCCAGCAGCTGCTGCTTTAGTCCCATGAGAAAGGAGGGCCCTACAGAGAGAGGCAGGTGGGCTGGGAGAGACTTCTGAGTTAGAGTCTGATTAGACATACAGCGTTAGGGAGGGAGGACACAATGGTTTTATCCGTTTGGTTTAGAAATCTGGTTAATAACTATCATATCTTAGAGCTACAAGAGTCTTCATAGTTTTGCATCTAGGGCAACGTTCCTGTAATTATGTTTCAGGGTTTTTTAAAATCATAAAAAAATGTTTGCTATTTTTTAGTAAAGCGGGTTTTTTCTTGAGGTAGCTTACGTAACTCTCTTTGTTGGCTTAAAAAATGAAATTACTACCAATGAGATTTGGGCCAGAGTTGACCAATTTTACACACAGGATTACTGTGAACTAAAAACCAAGTTGGCAAGCAAAAGATATATTTCTTGTAACCCTCCATATATTCCTCCCTTCATCTTTCAAAAAGAAAGATAACTAAAGTTAATTAGAAGTCAAATATCACACAGTACCTTCTAAAAATTCTGATGGAGCTACTTTTTTTTTAAGCAACCACTTTTTATTTTAACCTGTCACTTTGTTCTCACAAGATTCTGTTGTGATTTTGTGAAATCCTGCCACAGGAAAAAAAGTATTCTTTTCAAGATCTGGGTCTCTCATTTTGGTATTTAGAAAAAGGAAGCTTAACAGTTGCTTTTATTTCCTTAAAAAAAAAAAAGAGGAACTTTTGAAAAAATTACCATAAAATTTAAAATATCAGCTATTGAAATGAATATTTACTTTATGGCAATTAACACTTTGAAGATAAATATAGTTCAACAACATTTTGCCAAGAGTAGAACCATCTTTCTGTTCAACAGACACAAAAAAAACCGCTCTTCATTTAAATTGTTAAAAGAGCATAGTTTTCACAAATCTAACCAAAATAAAAGGAAAAAAAATGCCTGATTTAGAGTCTCTTTCTCCTGTACACTTAGAACTAAGGATAAGAACTTGACGCAAATCATCCTGACTCTAAGATGCCCTGAAGGACCCAGAGGAACCATGTAAAAAAATGCATAAGGTTACAGTTAATATTCTACCAACTAAACAGTAGTAATAACTATTATAGTTATCAATTACCAAGCATCAGCTAGATGCCAAGAACTCTACTAAGTGACATTACATAATTTAATCTGCATAAGAACTTACTGGTATACTGTTGACACCTGCAAATGATTATTCCCATAAATTTCAGTTTTCAAAATATAAAAGACCATTATTTATTTGTTTTTTAATTGTGAAATAATCTCAAGCAAAGAAAAGTTGCAAATACTGTACAAGGAACTTTCTTTCCTGAACCATGTCAGGCTCAGCTGCTAACAAGATGTCATCCATCACCCATAAATACTTCAATGCAGTGGTTCTCAAAGCGTGGTCCATGACTCTCTCCCGAGAGTCAAAAATACTCAGACTGTTCATTATCTGCATCCTTCAGTGTGTGGACACTTGCACTGATGGCACAAAAGCAATGGTGGGTAAAACCTTAACATGAATTAAAGCTTCGGCAGACACCTAACTACATCCTTCACAGAGTCATAGTAAAAAAGAAAGAGAGTTTTGTTTAAGAATGTCCCTTGAAGAAGCAGTAAAATCATTAATTCTATTAAATCTCTACCCTTGAGGACATATCTTTTTAATATGCTGTGTGACAAAATGGGAAGCATGCATAAAGCACTTTTTCTGTGCACCTACGACGACGGGTGTCCTGAAGAGAAGCATCTGTGAAACTGAGTCATGTGAGCTGAATTAGGCCTTGTATTCATACTGCACCATTTTACTTGAAAGAACAACGGACAGAAAAACCATGCTTCTTCCGATTTAGCAGACATATTTTTAAAAATGAAGCGAGGCTCTCACGTTAAGAAAAACAACCAAAAGTATTTATTGTTCATGAGAAAATTTGAGCTTTTAAATGAAAAATCAGACTTGGAAAACTTGTAGCTACCTTCATGTGCTTGAGAGAAAAGATTTTTCTGATAAGATTGGGAGTGATATTAATAACTGTGGTTTTTTTGTTGTTGTTGTTTTGTTTTGTTTTTTTTGGTGCTGTGTCAACGTGAGATCTGCAGAAGTCAGGAACCAATACTGTCTGAGGACCCACGCACACAGTTACAAAATCGCAATGCACAAAAAACCTATGCAAAGTGCAAGGTAGACAAATGGATTTCATTGTAACTGAGTGTGAAAATCCATTGATACATTTTCAGATTCCATACCGTAACAAACTCTTAAGAAACCTCCACTTCCAGAGTTTTGATGCAGTATCAAAAAGAATACCCACAACTACCTGAAGAGGCTATTCAAATCACTTCCTCTTTGCCAACTACACTGCCGTGGAAAGCCAGATTTCCTTCTACTTCAACCAAAATAACATCGCAGCAGACTAAATGCAGAAGCAGATATGCAAATGTAACTGTCTTCTACCATGCCAGATATTAAACAGATTTGCAAAAATGTAAAACGCCACTCTTGTCACTGAATTTTGTTTTGTTTTAGAACCTATAGCTGCTCTTCCTGCTAAAAAGTGTTATATGAACATGTAATGGGTTTACTGTTATTCTTACATGAATTAAATAATTTCTTCAATTAGTCAGTTCGAATTTTTAAGGTAATTAACATTCACAGCTGTATTACACATAAACCAAAGCTCTTTGGGGCCCTCAATATTTTAAGAGTTGTAAAGGGGTCCTGACTAAAACGTTTGTGAATGTTGCTTCAGTGTGTATTTCCTATAGTCTCCACAATCAGATAGCCATCAAAATCAGAAAATTAACATTGATGCATTACTGCTTCTAGCTCTCAGAGCCTGATCAAGTTTCACCAACTGCCGCAACAATGTCCTTTACAGAGAAAGGGTCCAAATCACAATCACCTGACACCTTTAGCTGCCATGTCTTGTTCAGCCTCTTAAAATCTGGAACAGCTTTTCAGCCTTCTCTTGACCTTTATGATGCTGACACTTTGCAGATTACAGGCCAATTACTTTGTAGAGTATTCAGTTTAGGTGTGTGTGTGTGTTACCCCACGATTAGATTTAGGTCATGCATCTTTGGCAGGACTATAATAGAAGTGAAGTTGTTTCTCACTGCTTCCTAATCAGGTGGCACACAGTTTCAACTGTCTTGCTACTGACTGAAGATAACTAGTGTCTGCCAGGCTCCTCCCTGGCAGTTACTCTCTGTAAAGTTACTATTTTTCCCTTTGTAATCATGCATCCTTGGCAGGACTATCATAGAAGTGAAGTTGTTTCCTCACTGCTTCCTAATCAGGTGGCACACAGTTTCAACTGTCTTGCTACTGACTGAAGATAACTAGTGTCTGCCAGGCTCCTCCCTGGCAGTTACTCCCTGTAAAGTTACTATTTTTCCCTTTGTAATCAACAAGGATTTTGGTACTCTGCAGGGAGATACTTTGAGACTATATAAAATCCCATTTTTTCTTTTCTTTATTTCAGTATAATTAACATAGTGTTTTATTAGTTTCAGGTGTACAATATAATGACTCAAAGATTCTATATATTTCTCGGTGCTCATCAAGATAAGTATACTCTTTAGAGATATTCCAGACTCATCTTCTATTCTCCCAGCCCCAGCCCTGAACTAGCCATTTCTCCAAGGATCCCTGGATACTTTCTTAGAAAACACATCTAGAACCAAGATGTGGGTGCTGAGTTTGCTCACTGCAGTTGGGGTGTTGCTGCTACCAGGAAGGATCATAAGCCTTAAGCAATCAACGTTGGCTGCGTCACAGGCTCAACACCCGCACATACTGGAGACTGTCCCACAGAGCAGCTAACTGCCGACCAAGAGACATCACCAGAGAGGCTTTTACAGAGGAGCCAAAGATCCAGTAGTAGGCCTTGGGGGATCTCCTCCAGAGTCCAGAACACTGTAAATCACCTAACACACTAAACACACAAATGTCTTTGATATGCACTGTGAAATAAAGACTGATAAAATACTGTAAGTTAGGCCTTAGTTTCAAAAGGGATAGCTTTGTGACCTTCACTTGGTGGATAAAAATGTAAATAAATATTTGAGTTTTCTAGGGGCAAAACAAGGTCTTGGTTACTTATTTTCATGCTAAACATATATAAGCAACTCTATACTTTGCCCAAAGCATTTCCAAAAAGTGTGCCAAACAGATATTGAAAAGTAAATCCCATCTGCCCACAGAAACAATTTTATAATTGGAATTTCTGTTACTAAAATCAATCATAGCTAAGCCTAATAATATACCATAAATACACAAACATACAATACCATTAGCCTCTATAATTTAAAATAGTAAAATTGATCTCCCAAATACTGATTGTCTTGAGGACCCAATTTACTATGAAGTGTGTGTGTGTGTGTGTGTTTGTAAGGTCTATAATATGTAATATATAAAAATGTATATATTTGGCCTTAAAACACATTAGTTAGTCCCATTTATCTTAATATACAATAAAACTTCCTTCTTAGAATTTAGGAGAATGATTTGGACAGTATGGGCCTTTAAAAAAGAATTCAAGGAAGTATAAGTTAAACTTTCTTTTATATTAACAAATTTCTCTATAGCTGACAAATGCAGTGACATTTCCATTGCCCATACAGTTGCCTCAAAGTCTTATAGTAGAAGCTCAACAGATACTAGAATGAAGGCAAAACTTTCCTCAGTACTTAAAAACAGATGAACCAAGATTGATATTAGGCCGTAATGCTAATACACATTAACTAGATAAAATCAATTATCAGAGGAGTCCCTGAATTCTCTAAAATTGCAGGCAAAATATTCTGTATATAAATTGAACCTTGAACAATACCAGTTGGACAGCATGGGTCCACTTATACGTAGATTTTTTACAGTACAGTACTGTAAATGTATTTTCTCTTATGACTTTCCTAATAGCATTTTATTTTCTCTAGCTTACTTTATTCTAAGAATAGAGTATATAATAGATATAAAACACAAAATGTGTTAATTGACCGTTTATGTTATCGGTAAGGCTTCCAGTCAACAGGTTATTAGTAGTTAAGTTTTTGAAAAGTTAAAAGTTACACATGAATTTTTGACTGCATGGGGGGTCAGCACCCCTAGGACCCACATTGTTCGTGGGCCAACTGTACATATACATATTTTTATAGGGATAAGTTTTTTATCATTTCGATTCACAAAAAGTTCCATGACCCTCAAAAGAGTAAAAAATTTTGGTTTAACTACTCCCCAGAAATAAGCACTGTGAATGGTCTGGGCTATACCTTTGCAGACCTTTTTTGATACATATCTACATATGTTACACACATACAAAGTTGGCTCATGAGTTTAGCATTTGTGGTACGTGGGGTTTTTTTACTGCTGTTTTGCAAAAGTAAAATCAGACTTTCTCTAAATATGCTATTCTGCAACTTGCTTTTTTTTTCCAATAAAGATGGCCTTCCATGCCAATACATTTAGATAAGATCTTTTTTTTTTAAGATTTATTCATTCATTTATTTGAGAGAAAGTGAGAGAGAGGAGAGAGAGAGAGAGAGAGAAGAAAGAGAGGGAGAACACAAGCGTAGGGGAGGAGCACAGGGAAGGGAGAAGCAGACTCCCAGCTAAGCAAGGAGCCCAATGTGGGGCTCAATCCCACATCCCAGGACTTAGGGATCATGACCAGAGCCAAAGGCAGACACTTAACCAACTAAGCCACCCAAGTGCCCCCATATAGACTTTTTTAATTACAGGGAATAGCTGGTCCATAATTTATTTAACCAGCCATTCAAAACATTATAAGCAGGCACAGATCAAAGGAAGAATTCATTATACTGGAGCAAGGGAATGTATCATGCCAAGTTAAAAAAAACCAGAATGCCAATGAATTCAGGGGAACTTTTATAGGTCACCAAGACCTTATTAAAAACAAAAACAAAAGGCAAAAAAAACAACAATAAAAAAGACAAAATAAGGACGGAGAAACTACAGAATGTTTATATGTTACCACCAACACCAAAAGCAGTTTGACCAAAAAGAGTTTTGGGTGCAACTAAGGCTAGGCTCCTCTTCCAGGTCCCCTCCCCATGCCGAAGACATGATAATAAAAGAGAAAAAAACCCCACATGTACAAAGTAAGTCCTAATCCAAGGGAGAGTCACATGTGGGTGGTCAAGCCCACCTTGGGGAAAGGTCTGGAAAAGAATCTGCAAAAGGCTGTACCACAGGCAACAAAGGCATAAAGTCATAAAGGAGAGAATTTGAGGACTATATTAAAGAGCCAAACTGAGCCAAAGCATTCAAGAGTATTTGTGGATACTCGTCACTATTTTAGTCCCATAACTATGGTCAAACAGGTGATAGATCACACGACTGCAGTTTTATTTTTTTTTAAAGATCTTATTTATTTGAGAGAGAGAGAGACAGATAGCGCACAAGCAGGAGGAGGAGCAGAGGGAGAGGGAGAAGCATACACCCACTGAGCAGGGAGCCTGCTGCGGGGCTCGATCCCAGGACTCCGGGATCATGACCTGAGCTGAAGGCAGGTGCTTAATCAACTGAGCCAGCCAGGCGCCCCCACGGCTGCAGTTTCAATCATCCATACCAAGGTTTGGAAAGACTCACTGACCAAGAAGAGGTAGAAGCTCACATTCTTACCGCCCTGTGCACGGGCTGATCTGGTAACATAGAGTCATCTAGCTCTTTCTATCTCCGGTGAGGCTTGGGCCCTGTCTTTGCTCAAAGAGGACATTGGAATACGGAGCCACTGACCGACATTCAGATACTTGCTCATTTTTTGCTTCCATGAGAAATACTGTGAATATCCTGCATATAAATCTCTGTGTAGTTACCTGAGTTTTTCTGTAGAATAAAATTCTAGAAGCAGAATAGTCAGATCAAAGGGTGTGTGTGTGTGTGTGTGTGTGTGTGTGTGTGTGTGTATTTATAGATCAAGTACAGGAGAAAAGGGGAACCAACTTTCACTTTTTATAATTCTATACAGTTTGAATTAATTAGTTGATTAATTTCAGGAAATAAGTACTACTTCTGTCATTTTAAAGGGGAAAAAAGTACTTCCTTAGGTCGTGATTGGCTCGCAGGCCTACAAAAACTATCAAGGGGGCCAGGCAGCATAGAATCAAATATATAAAGAAATAAAGTGTTCATTAGAAGCTAGAGGAGTTGCTGGAGAGACCTGGATAGAAGAAACAGGATAGCCACTGAGGCAGGTCTTGCAAATGTTCACCCAAGCACGGGCTGCGGAATAGCCAGAGGCATCAAATGGTTGGGTCTCCCCATAAGGCTGCTCCTAACATGGAAATAAACATGCCAGACTCTCTTCACTTGACACTCCTGACCACACACACTCTCTGGCAATAGACGGCATCCTCATGAAGGGGGCCTCTGGTTTTATTTTGGCTTCCTTTATACATCTGCCAACAGGGAGCAGTTATTAAGTATTATAGCCTGCACCACCATTACACTTCTTAAAACAAAACAAACACCTGGACATTCAATTTTTTGTTTATCATCCCACTAAACTTGATTTCGGCAAGTTTTCCCTTAAAAGGTATATTCACTCTTGAGTCCCCCAAGAAAAGCAGGTTTCAGGGCCTGCAAATTTATATGCCAGTTCCTAAATCTTGGTTAGTTCTCCAGGAGTTCCCTTTAAACTGAACAGTGTGGAATTTAAGTGTTCAGTCTTGGACACGTAGGTACTCGGGTTCTCTCTCCGCCCCCATCTAGGATTTGTCAGCCAACTTCTGGTGGTCACTGAACTGATTTCTCAGCCAATATCCTTCTGCAGTAACACATCCTTTTATCTTTTAAAATTTTGTATGTATGTATGTGTTTTTTTAAGGGCTTTTATTTATTTATTTTGTAATTGAATTTTATTTTTTTAAATATTTTTTTATTATATTATGTTAGTCACCATACAGTACATCCCTGGCTTTTGACGTAAAGTTCGATGATTCATTAGTTGCGTATAACACCCAGTGCCCCATGCAATACGTGTCCTCCCTACCACCCATTCCCCCACCTCCCTCCTCTCTGAAGCCCTCAGTTTGTTTCTCAGAGTAAGGGCTTTTATTTTTTTTTAATTTTATTTATTTATTTGAAAAGTTACCCGGAAAATTAAGGGCCAATGTCTTTTTCCTCCCTTTTATCTGCTCCTATTCCTCATTATCAAATGCCATGCGCAAACAACAATTAAGAGCTACGAAAGGGTATCACATTTCATTGGGAAATCAGGAAAAGTACTTCACTGTTGAAAGTTTTGTTGGAAAAAAAAAAGCAATGGGTGTTATATGTAAGTGTGGAATCACTATATTGTATACCTGAGACTAATACTACACTGTATGTTAAATAAGTGGAATTTAAGTAAAAACTTGTAAGAGGGGTGCCTGGTGGCTCAGTCGGTTAAGCATCAGACTTGATTTCAGCTCAGTCAGGGTCACGAGATTGAGCCCCGTCCCCCTCTATGGCTCTGTGCTGATCACGGAGCCTGCTTAAGATTCTCTCTCTCCTCTCCTTCTGACCCTCCCCGCTTGCTCTCCTTCTCTCTCTAAAAAAAAAAAAAAAACCCCAAAAACCAAAACCAAACAAAAAACCCACCAACTTGGAAGAAAAACAAAAGCAGCAAAGAAGCTTCCACATCTTCCTTAAGAATACTAAAACAACACATGAGACGATATCCTTATGTGTGATTATGTCATGTATATGATATGTAGCAATGCAACATATTTGGAAGAATAGCATGTGTAGGTGCACCTGGCTGGCTCAGTTGGTGGAACATGCAACTCTTGGTCTCGGGGTTGTGAGTTCCAGCCCCATGGTGGGAGTAGAGATTACTTAAAAATAAAATCTTAAAAAGAAGAAGAAAAAAAACCAAAACGAACAGCATGCATATGAGATCCCACCTTGCACAGCAGACAGTATGTGCAGCGATATAATATGGAGAAAAGGGAGTAGGGAGATCACCTAGATCCTGCTACCAATATCTCCCATGAAATTACAGAGATGCTAACCTTTATTATTCTTTCAAATATCTGAGTCAGCAAAATTACTTTGCAAATGTCAATGAATTCCAACAATTTTTGAAGTGGCAGCCAGTTAGGATCAGAAATGGGAAAAGCAGCGGCAAATTTTCTTTATCAGTGGGTATTAGAGGCCAGGATGATGAAAAGCAGAAAGATGAACAAAATTCAGTAAGTTGCCTCAAGCATCCTGCCCACAGGGAAAGCAGCAGTGGATCGTGCGGAAGATATCTGGTGGACTACCCTGGGTAAAGAGCAGTTAAATTTCTCCTTCCGCCCCAAGAAAGCAATTAACATATTGTACATGGAAGGGCAAAGACTGAAAGTTAAGATTTTCCCTGTACTCAAAAATGTCTCAAATACATTACCTTGTTTAATCTTTACAACAACCCACGAAGTTAATATAGAACAGATATTATCAACATCACCGACAGGAATATACCTGTCCTGCACAAAGTACAACAGACAACCAGGTCTCTCAGGTACCAAAGATCCTCACTGGAAGAGTCAAGATGGATCCAGGTCACCTAATGACTAATTCCTGGTCACAGCATCATGCTCTGCTAGCAATTCTTGGTATTTAATAGAGCAATCTAGATAAAAGCGATGTCGTCAGTTTATTTCACAGTCCAAAATGGAACATTTTTTTTTAAAAGGTCTGGATTCCAGTTCATTTAAGAAGGTGGATAATCCTTAATCATTCAGATACATTAATTATTAATGCCTACAACAAGACCTGATAAATGCCTACTGGGTTCTCCTTAGAGTTCTTACTGCCCACACAGTACATTATATATATTCCTGCTCTGTCCTCCCCACTGCTTTGAGCAGGTCTCATTTGCCACCCACATATTTAAAAGTAGATGAAAGTAAAGTGAAAAATGATAAACTCCATCTCATGATTCTGAAATGTAAGGTAAACTGTACATTCTGAAGGTCAAAAAGTTCAAGATGAATTATCATTAATTAAACGACCAAGTTCTAAAATATTCCATCATCGTTTTCAAACTGAATCAAGGAAAATAAACTTTCCACAATACCTCACAGAGCTGTCAGCAAATATTCTATATACATACTCTAAAATGCTTAGTCCTCACAATTTTATACAAAAGAGATTAGGAAGGGAACATTTATATTTGTTCACAATACCAAAAAAAATCTTGCTTTTTAATAACAAATTTCAATATATATATAATATGTAAGTAATTGTTAACCATGTATATAACTGTGTTTGTGTATGTGTATCTATCAGCTTTTTAATTTAGGGGAAAAGATAAAAAGAGAACGTGAAGAAATTAACTTGAGTTGCCCATAAAAGTGGATTTATGAAGCAGATCATAGTAGAATGTGTACGTTGTGGTTATGCGGGACAGAAAAGAAGCTTTGAAAAAACATTTTTACAATTACTTGTTCAAAGAGCTCTCTGGATAGGAGTGATCACACAAGGCAGAATACTCTGTAGCTGGGCTGCCTGGGGCCAAACCCCAGTTCTGCCACTCCTTGGCAATGTGACTCTATTAGTTTTCTATGGCTGCATCATAAATTACCAAACTCAGCTATTTAAAACAATACATGCTCCCTATCTCCGTTTCTGTAGGTCAAGAATGCAGCCATGGTATAACTGGGTCCTTTGCTCAGGGTCTCAGAAGGTTGTGATCTCATCTGAGGCTCAGGCTCCACCCTAAAACTCACCCCTTGTTTGTTGACAGGATTCTATTCCTTGCAATTGTAAAACTGGGGACCCCTCTCCCAGAGGCCACCTGCCATTCCCTGCCATATGGCCCTCCCCACACACAGCACTGTGCTTCTTCAAGGCCAAAAGAGGAGCATTTCTGGTGCTTTAAACCTCTAACCTTAGGGAAGACTTGAATAGGCTTTTTTAGAGCTCACCTGCTTAGGTCAGGCCCACCAAAGATAATTTCCCTTTTGATTAACTCAAAGTCAACTGATGAGACCATAAATCGGCAAGTTCATTTCACCTTTGCCGTATAATGTAACCTAATCACAAGAATGTCATCCATTATATCCACCAGTCCTGCCTACACTGAAAAGGAGGGGATTACATGGGGTGTGTACACCATGGAACAGGAATCTTCAGAAGCATCTTAGAATTCTGCTTAGCACAGGGGCGCCTGGTGGCTCAGTCATAAAGCGCCTGTCTTCGGCTCAGGTCACGATCCCAGCATCCTGGGATCAAGCCCCGCATCGGGCTCCCTGCTTGGTGAGGAGCCTGCTTCTTCCTCTCCAACTCCCCACTGCTTGTGTTCCCTCTTTCACTGTCTCTCACTGTCAAATAAATAAATAAAATCTTTAAAAAAAAAAATTCTGCTTAGCACAGACAATTACCCCTCTGTATCTTACTTGTATCCTCTCTCAAATGGGGATAACAGAAATATCAATCTCAGACAGCTGTTCAATGATTCAAGGATGAGTTCTACAGAGCTCTTAGAGCAGTCCCTAGCACATGTAATCATTATAGAAATAATGGCTCAATAAAAATAAATTATGAAAATAGTGGTCCATGTGTTGGTGGGTCCTCAACTTTGTTTGGTCCCAATTAAGGTTAAGGTGATATAAAATTGCAAAGTCTTATATAAGTCATCTTAGTTTCCCTTTTAAATTCTTTTAATATAACTGGAAAATATGGCACCCCAGGCTTGCACTGCAACATGGTAACAATAAGGTAGAGCTGCCATCTTTACCTAGGGAGGGGTCCTCAGTTCTCCAGGCCTCACCACTCCTTCTTGCCTCACTCCAGCCTACCTGATTCATTTCCATAGCTGTCTGGTCTCTATAAGCATATACATTTCTGACCAGAAATCTAAACTGATCCCTTTCAGCCTATGCCCTGCGTACAATATAAAGACAGTAAAGATGGGCTCATAGCAAAATTTAGTTTTTGAAAATATTAAATGTTAAACTTAAAAAAAATAAAAGGAAGAAGAGCAAAAAATGTACTTCCCATGCCATTTTTTAAAGTCAAAGCGGAATAAGCTGAAGAATCCAATGCAGACATCAAAAAGAAACATTTTGTAGGCAGCATATAACAACAAAAGTTTGAGATTTAAATTTATTCCTTCCAAGAGGATGAAAAACTTACACCGAACTATGGATTTTGGGGGTCATAGTGATATGTCAACATAGGTTCGTCAGTTGGAATGAAGGTACCACTCAGGATTTTGATAGTAAGGGACGCTGTGTGTATATGGACAGTCTCTGTATCTTCCACTCAATTTTGCTATGAACCTAAAAGTGCTCTAAGAAATAAAGTTTACTTTTAAAAATAAATAAACTGAAATATTTTAAAAATCAAGTAGGACAAAAATTTATCCTCAAAATATTCTTTAAAATTTTTTAAAACATCTTCAAAATGGCTTGAAAGTATTTTCTTTCTCCCAAAATCATTCATAAGAATCTGGCAACTTAAAATTCAGTCACAAAAAAAGATCAGAAACAGTAGATATTCTCACAATGCTCATTCCATTCAAGAAAAAGGAACCATTCCTATGGATTGAGTCTCCATTCATACAGGATCACAAGCTAGTATGTAGGATATTTTACTTGCTTTCAAAACTGTATTAATATCCCTAAAAGTCTGCACCACAATACTTGATTTCCTTCATCTACCATAAGCAGCTGCATTGTATAAAAGTCCCAGAGGCAAGCTGCTATGTAAAATGATGACTGACGTAGTATTAAGCCCTTATAGAAATCATCGTGTAGTTGTGCCAGGAGAAAATTAATAACACTTTAGCACTGAGTGTGAAAGGATGATGGAAAGAAGACAAAGCCGGGGCGCCTGGGTGGCACAGCAGTTAAGCGCCTGCCTTCGGCTCAGGGCGTGATCCCAGCGTTCTGGGATTGAGCCTCACGTCAGGCTCCTCCGCTGGGAGCCTGCTCCTTCCTCTCCCACTCCCCCTGCTTGCGTTCCCTCTCTCGCTGGCTGTCTCTATCTCTGTCAAATATAAATAAAATCTTTAAAAAAAAAAAAAAAGAAGACAAAGCCAAAGAAATAACAAAAATATCTTAATTCATGATTTGATTATGATGGTACAGTTAACTAATATAAAGACACATCTGTTCTCACGTTTTCAAGAATGAACTTTTAAGAGGAAACGGGTGGGGGACGCCTGGGTGGCTCAGTCGGTTGAGCGTCTGCCTTCGGCTCAGGTCATGATCCCAGTGTCCTGGGATCGAGTCCCACATCAGGCTCCTTGCTTGGCGGGGAGCCTGCTTCTCCCTCTGCCTGCAGCTCACCCTGCTTGTGTTCTCTCTCTCTCTGACAGATAAATAAATAAAATCCTTTAAAAAAACAAAAAAACCCCGAAAACGGGTAGAGGGGGATCTTACAACTGCTTATTTTCCATTTAATGCAATAATTTGCAGCATATTTAGGCTCCATCATCCCTAACGTGATCTTTAAAATGTACTTTACATCTCCTCATTAGTAACCACTCACCACTTGGAACCATGCCCACGGAGGGCGAACTTCCAGGTAAACTGACTTATAAAATCTTTGCAGGTTAAAAAATTTAAAAGCAGTTAAGTTAAAAGGTTAGATATTCCACTTTCAAACTATAGATATGTTTAGGTTTAAAATTCATAAAGCATACCAAGAGCTAAGACATAAAAATCAAAACCTTGGTATGGACGATTAAAACTGCAGCCGTGTGGTCTATCACCTGTTTGACCATAGTTATGGGGGTAAAATAGTGACAAGCATCCACAAATACTCTTGAATGCTTTGGCTCAGTATGGCTCTTTAATATAGTCCTCAAATTCTCTCCTTTATGCCTTTATGCAAATTCTCTCCTTTATGACTTTATGCCTTTGTTGCCTGTGGTAGCACCTTTCTCAGATTCTTCCCCAGACCTTTCCCCAAGGTGGGTTTGACTAGACCGCATGTGACCCTGCCTTGAATTAGGACTTAATTTGTATACCTTATTTGCATATGTGGGATTTCTTCTCTTTTTTTTTTTATCATGCACTCTCCTTACGTGTTTTTTGTTTTGTTTGTGAGGTGGCAGTCCACAGAAGGACTTAAGGTCTAGGTGCTAATTCCAAGTCTGCTACTGTATTTACAACATTATCTTAAGAATTGTATTTGATTAGAAACAGCAACGTTTTATGTATGACAAAGAGACTATCAGTATGTCTCAAGAATATAAGTCCTCTTATAGGTACAGATCCAAAAGAAATAGTAAAAAACGGGAAACAACCCAAATGTCCATCAACAATGGAATAGATAACTAAATTGTAGTATATTCACAAAGGATGAAAATAAATGAACTACAGTTTTTGCTATTATCAGTAATGTTACTGGGAACAATCCTGGGCATGTCTTTGGAGCACATGTGAACGCATTTCTGCTGCATCTATACATTATATGCTAAAGAAGCCAAAACTCAAAAGAATACATAGTATATTACACAATGTATATAAAAACCAAAGAAGTAAAAATTAATGATAGTATTAGAAACTAATTAATATTAGATAATGTTAGAAATTCAATTAAAATTAAAATGAAGAAGCTCAGGGGAGGAAAGGAGGAGCAGAAATTGGGAGGGAGCATGTGATTCCCGGAATTCTGTGATGGCTTCCTAACCTATATGTGTGTAGCTTTCTTACATCCTGAGTTTATATTGTTTTTAGTATTAACATTTACAGATATGTTTCTGTTAGGAGACAAAAGCAAAATTAATGGAGAATATTTATAAAGTGTAAGTATACCATACAAGAACAACTATTTCATTGACAGTGACACAAATGAAATAGAATTTCTCCCTAGATGCGCTTAGAAAGATTATAAAGGATAACAGAAGTCACAAACTGAAATGTCCTTGGGGCCAAGCATGTTACTCAAGTTCATGAAGAGAGCCTAATAAAAGTATATGCGATGCACTGTGTGAGCAGGGACAGGCTGGGACAAACTTGACAGGGCAGGCCCCACCTAAAGGGCAACTGGTTCTCAATGCCAACGGATTGCTGCTCTACAGGAATGCCAGGCCCATGGTTAACAGATCATTTGGATTTTCAAAAGAAGACATAAATTAAGATTTATGTGATTAAGTGAAATGTGCTGATCTTTAAAACAAAAATCAGGCCAAAAAAAAAACCTGGCTAAAGGGTATCTGTTAGAGACATCAGAGGAGAGCAATGCTGTGGGAACAAGTCCTTAGGGAACCAGTAAGAGATTGGTAATCAAGATACCAGCAAAAGGTTGGTTCCTAGAGAAGATGATATTTCTTTCTGTGAGGAGGATGAAAAGGCTAGGTACATGGAGACACATGCTGAGTGAAACAGGTCCTTTGTTAGGACACAATAAGGACTGAACAAGAAGGTGTGGGGAGTTATCTATAGCAATGGTTCTCAAACTTCACTGCAATAGGTCTTTTTATCAAAAGGATGCAAAACTCAATGTACAAAACTGATCAAAGAAGAGTGGCCAACACTGTAACAGTAGGAAAGCTGGGGTCCCACCGATGAGGGTGTCGTCTACCTTGCTAGTGGTCCAACAACCAGCCTCACAAACCAGTCCTAAAAGACACACAAAGGATGAATAAAGGCTTTCCAGAATTTTCTGCTGCTTTGTTATTGGTATATAGAATGCAATAGGTGTTGGCGAGGATGTGGAGAAAGGGGAACCCTCTTACACTGCTGGTGGGAATGCAAACTGGTGCAGCCACTCTGGAGAACAGTATGGAGGTTCCTCAAAATATTAAAAATGAAACTACTCTATGATCCAGCAACTGCACTTCTAGGTATTTGCCCAAAGGATACAAAAATACAAATTTGAAAAGACACATGCACCATGATGTTTACAGCAGTATTATCAACAATAGCCAAACCATGGAGGGAGCCAAAGTGTTCATCAATGGATGAATGGATAAAGAAGATGTGACATACACACACACATACACAGGAATATTATTCAGCCATTAAAAAGAAGGAAACCTTGCCATTTACAATGACATGGATGGTGCCAGAGTGTATTATGCTTAGTGAAATAAGTCAGAGAGAGACAAATACCATATAATCTCACTCATATGTGGAATTTAAGAAAGAAAACAGATAACTACATGGGAAGGGGGAAAAGAAAAAAAGGGAGAGAGGGAAACAAGCCATAAGAGACTCTTAACAGAGAACAAGCTGAGAGTTGATGGAGGGATGTGGGTAGGGGGTGGGCTAGATAGTATTATGGAGGGCACTTGTTATGATGAGCACTGGGTGTTGTATGTAAGTGATGAATCATTCAATATTACTCCAGAAACCAACAGTGCACTGCATGTTAACTACCTAAAATTTAAATTTAAAAAATGGGCAGAGGACCTGAATAGATATTTTTCTAAAGAAGACATACAGATGGCCAACAGACACATGGTAAGATGCTCAGCATCACTAATCATCAGGGAAATGCAAATCAAAACCACAATGAGATACTACCTTATACCTGTCAGAATAGCTAGAATCAAAAGGACAAGAAATAACAAGTGTTTGCAAGGATATGGAGAAAAAGGAACCCTTGTGTACTGTTAGTGGGAATGTAAAAAGGCTCAGCCACTGTAGAAAACAATATGAAGGTTCCTCAAAAAATTAAAAATAGAACTACCCTATGATCCAGTAATTATAGTTCTGGGTATTTACCCAATGAATATGAAACACTAATTCAAAAGGATACATGCACCCCTATGTTTATTGCAGCATTATTTACAATAGCCAAGATATGGAAGCAACTTAAGAGTTCAACAAAAGGGGCGCCTAGGTGGCTCAGTCAGGCCTTCGGGTCTGGTCATGATCCCAGGGTCCTGGGATCGAGCCCTGCGTCAGGCTCTCTGCTCAGCGTGGAGCCTGCTTCTCCCTCTCCCACTCTCCCTGCTTGTGTTCCCTCTCTCACTATCTGTCAAATAAATAAATAAAATCTTAAAAAAAAAAAAGAGTTCATCAAAAGATGAATAGATAAAGAAGATGTGGTGTACACACACACACTGAATATTATATAGCCATAAAAAGGTATGAAATCTTGCCACTGGCAACAACATCGATGGACTTAAGAATATTATACTAAATGAAATAAGTCAGAGTGAGAAAGACAAGTACTATGTAATTTCACTCATATGTGGAATCTAAAAAAATAAAGCAAAGGAATAAACAAACAAAAAGTAGAATCAATCTTATAGAGAACAAACTGATGGTTGCCAGAGGGAAGGGTCATGGGTGGATGGACAAATGAGTGAAGGCAAGTGGGAGACACAGGCTTCCAGTTATGAAATGAATAAATCATGGGAATAAAGGTACAGCATAGGGAAAATAGTCCATGACACTGTACTAGTCTTGTATGGTGACAGAAGGAGGCTACACTTGTGGTAAGCATATCATAATGTATAGAGATATGAATCACTGTTTCACACCCGAAACTAATATAACATTGGATGTCAACTATACTTAAAAGTTATTCAAAAAAATTTTTTAAAGTGAAAAGGAATATATAGAGCCATTTTAATAAAAATGCTCACATATCCTAAAATTAATCCAATGATAATAACTGTAATGGGTAACTGCGTTCAAACACAGTCACGATGCAAGTTCAGTTTAGTTTGTTTTTTAAACTCTTAATGCTATGTAACTGTGATATTATGTTTTGGTGGACATTTACCTCCCCCAGAATGATCACTTAGTTCCCCAGCTACAATATTTAAAGCACAGATTAAGAGCAGAGGAGTAATGGAGAACATAGCACAAGAAGCTGAAGACTCTGCCCACTTCAGTCATTAACTAGATAGGACTTGGTTTCTCAGACTTAGTTTCCACATTTAAAAAGTGAGGGGTTTAGTCAATCAGTAGTTCCTAAACAGAATGACTTTTAAAATTATGTGGGGTACGTCTACTAAACTACACATACCTAAATAGGATTCTACTAAGTTGTCCCAAAAAATGAATATACTTACATTTTGTGGTTTAGTATTTTTATCAGTTATTGAAGAGTGATTACATTTTAGATTTTACACATCACTACAGCATTAAACAGAATGGAAACACAATGAAAGCTGATTTGACATGAACATTATTACTATTAGCTATTGTCATTAGATATTAATTCTATTAGTTTTTCTTAACAGTGAAGGAATAAAATAATTCAAACTTTATGAAATTTCTTGTCGATTTTAATGGACTCATCTTCCCTTTCATTTTAGTATTGGATATAGCAGCACTAGGTCATTTAAATTAGTACTTTGTAGTTAGAGATTTATAGTTAAAAAGGAGCATGCAACATAAACTCTGCATTTAAGAAGTAATGGTACAACAAGACTACTAAAACGGTGGATAATTGACAAGAAAATATATAACTTTATTTGGTGGAAAAATCAAGTTAAAGTGAACCTTTTCCATCAAACTTTCAAAGTACTTTCTTTCCATGATGAAAAGGGAAGCAATCCCTACATAAAAGTACTGAAGAACTTTATAAATACATCCAAAGAATATGCCTTTCTACGAATTCTTTTATAGTTTAAGTCCGTACCCCAAATTACAATTATCCACTTAGAATAACAACTAATAATTTTAAAGTGGGAGGAGAAACACCAATCATCTACTTAAATGGGACTCATTTCAGAACACCTTGGTCCCACATTTCCTCAACTAAGAAAAGTTTTTTTTTACTTAAAAGTTACTGAGCCATCAATAATCCAATTGGAAAGCCCACTTGCTGTTTTAAAGAAACCATGCAAACATAAGCAAATGTTTTAATTAAGAGGTATAGCTAGTGTCTGGCCATGGTGCGGTACACTCCCACACGCCTAATGCCAGCTATGTAGAACAGCAACATTCAAGCAGCTGCCTTAATTGGAGATGCAGATCAACACATGCTAATTTGGCTGGGCCAACTAATTGGTAGGTAGGCTACATTTCTAACAAAATATCCACCCATATTACAGATGTTGTTCTCTGAAGAGTAAACGATTGGTAACAAACAGTAATGAAGTCGCAATAAGGTACACTTGGTGAATGCTTAGTTGGACACTTTACAACAGGATCCCACATTATCTTAGAAAACCACTTGTGCCAAAATTGGAACATAAACTAAATTTCAAAAGTGTCTTTCTGTGCAAGATTAAGAATACTAAAATGTTTCACAAGAGCTCTTCAGTCACCAAAATAACACTTGGGAAGTGGACCCATCCCCCTTAACCATACCAGCCCCAGGGCAAATATGCAAAAAGATTTTGTCCTGTTTGTTCTTTAAAGCCTAATGCAGGGACATGTGGCTGGCTCAGTTGGTTAAGCATCTGCCTTCGGCTCAGGTCATGATCCCAGGGTCCTGGGATCAAGTACTGCATCAGCCTCCTTGCTCAGCCGGGAGCCTGCTTCTCCCTTTGCCTGCCGCTCCCCCTGCTTATGCTCTCTCTCTCTGACAAATAAATAAAATATAAAAAAAAAAAAGCCTAATGCAAACCAAACATTTATAGACATGTGCAAAGATAATAATTATATTTACCAGGAAATCTATAAGGGTAAAAAGGAGGGGGTATGGGTTTCTTCTGTTTCCAGCCATGATGGTATAACAGAGACTAGATTTATTCCATTGCCTTAAACTGAAAAAAACTGGACAAAATACATGAAACAATTGTTTTCAGTCAGTGCAAGATAAAACAGTTCAGGACAGTCATAGCCACAAGAAGGGAAACAAATGAGGGGAGCCCTACAGCTGTCCTAACTTATTGCCTACAGATTTTTTAGACTGGAATGAAGAGAGAGGAACTCAAATAGAGATCAGCAGTTCCCCTGAGTTGAAGAAACAGACTTGAGCATGGGGGGAAGACAGAGCCCCTAGACCAGACAGTGGACAGAGAGAGCATGAGCGAGACTAACAACAAGAAAAACAAGGATAAAACAAGAGCAAGAGCACACTATACGCAGTAATCCTCCCTTATTCACAGTACTGCTTTCCAAGGCTTCAGTTGGCCACAATCAGCTATGGTCTGGAAACGGATGGTTCTCCTTCTGATGAATCATCAGCAGGTCAACAGTAGCCCAATGCTAGGTCACAATACCTATGTCATTCATCTCATCATGTAGGCATTTCATCATCTCAGACCATCACAAGAAGGGTGAGTACAGTACAATGAGCTATTCTGAGAGACTAACATTCATATAATTTTTATTACAGTATATTGCAATTACTCTATTTTACTATTTTCGTTGTTAATCTCTTACTGAGCCTAACTTATAAACTTTATCATAAGTATGGATATACGAAAAAAACATAGTATGTACAGGGCTCAGTACTATCCACAGTTTCAGGCATCCATGGCGGGGTGGGGGCGGGAGGGTCTTGGAACATATTCCCCACAGATAAGGGCTGCTGTATGTTCAAAAAAGTAGAAGGCGAACATTTTTAAAAGAGATAAGGGGGATACAAAAATGACCTAAAATTTTATTTTGAGAGAAAAATAAAAAGTCTGGATTAAAAAAAAACACACATACTAACAGGATTAATGGCAGATTATACACTAGAGAAAAAAATATTAGTGACTGTGAAGGCACAGCAATAGACACTCTCTAAAATGAAACACAAAGAGACCCCTCCCACCAAAAGAAAAGGAAAGACAACATCAGTAAGTTGAGAGACAACTTTAATCCATTTAATATATGTATAACCAGAATCCTAAAAAGAGAGTGAAGCATAGAAAAAATATTTGATGGCCCCAATTTTCCCAATACAATGAAAATTATAAGTACATAAATTTAAGCTCAATCAACTCCAAATAGGAGAAACATGAAGAAAAGTACACCAAGGGACAGAGTACTCAAATTCCTTAAAATCAGTGATAAAAATATAAATATTAAAAGTAACCGGAGGAAAAAAAAAAGTGACTTATACAAGGTGGTATAAAAAAAAAAAAAGATAGGAAAGACAGCAGACTTCTTGTCAAAAACACTACAGGCCAGAACACAATGAAGCAAAGTAAAGTACTGAAAGGGGAAGAAAGAATCTGTCATCCGAAAATTTATACCCAGAGAAAATACATTCAAAACAACGTTTTCATTCAGACTTACAAAAAGAATTGATCACCAGCAGACCAGCATGATGAGAGATATAAAAGGAAATCTTTCACACAGGAAAGAAAAAGTAAGATTCTTGACTGAATTATGTATCCATAAAAAGGAATGAAGAGCATCAGAAATAATAATGTGTGTAAATAATGAAGACTTTAAAAAATAAAAATAAATTTAATTCTCTTTAAAATATTATTGACTATTTATGCCAAAAATAATGTTATAGAATTCATAACATATATAGAAATAAATAAAACAGCGGGGAATGGGAGTATACTGTCGTCAGGTTCTTGCGCTTTACATCAAGTAGTAGTAGCCCGTGACAAGCTAAACACCACAAAATCTAAAGCAATCAGTAAAAACAAAGAAAAAAGATGTATAGCCAATAGCCAAGGAAGGAAATAATATAGAATGATTAAAAACATATTATTAATCCAAACATAGGCAGAAAAAAAACAAGTGAGCAAAGAACAGATGAGATGAACAGAAAACAGAGCAAATGGGGAGATCTTAACCCAATCCTATCAACAATAACATTAAGTGTAAATGGTCTGAGAACCCCAATTAAAAGGCAGAGGTCATCAGATTGAATTTTTTACAAATCTATGCTGTCTACAAGAAACCCACTTTAAATTTAAAGCACATATAGGTTAAAAGTAAAGACAGAAAAAATTTATACCATGCTAACACTAACCAAAGAAAGATAAACAAAGCTGATTTCAGTGCAAAGAATATTACTAAGAATAAAGGTCATTTCATAATGATAAAGGAATGAATTCATCAAGAGAACGTAATGCCCTTAAATGTTAATGCATCTAATAACAAAAAAACAGACCCAAAGAAACAGACAAACCCATAATTATAGTTAGAAATTTCAACTTCCCCCCCGCCCCCAGTAACTGATAAGAACAAGTAGAAAAATCAATGAAGATACAAGAGACTTGAACAATACCTTCAACCAACTATTTTATATTTTAAAAAACCTCTTCTGAGTGGCTTATAGAGACTAATCAGTGCTCCCTTAAATCTGAGAAGAGAAAATTCAAGAATGACCAGACAAGGACAAAACTTCTAATGCTTTAAAATGTGCTGGAAATTTCAGAAAAATCATTCTCACAGAAATGGACAGCTCAAGCAGCAACAGTATAAAATTCAAACAGACATTTGGCTAGCAACTAATAGTTATTTTTAAATGTACTAATAAACTTTTAAAGTATTTTTAATAATTGGTAAATAAACAAAGAATTATTTAAGAATACAAGATATACATAAAGTCCTAATTAAGGTAAAACATTGGCCAAATTAGAACTGGTTTGACCATTTTAATTTTACAAGTGGCTATATGTCTTCTTTCTGATCATATCACACTCTGAAATATAATGCCATTGTAACATTCCATTCTTTGAACTTCTATATTTTCCACATAGGTTTTATCAGTTAGCTATATTATCACTGCTTCCACAAACTATTTTAAGTTATGACACCTGGTGTCTTTATGAAAGGATCGGCTCTTCTAACTTCAGACAATGCTGCAAATCACTGATGTTAATTACTCTTCTTGTCCTCTGTGTAAAATTTGCAAATGTCATCTCTCGGACAAACTTGGTATCAATAATGACTGTATTGCTCTGCACTGTCAACTTAAATATAACTTCTATGATTCTTAATTGACCCTAAGATACTGTACGAATATCAAAGTGAGTTAAAGAAGGAGGCATCTTAAAGAAAACCCTGACTGGGACGGCAAAGTCACTGTGATAGGTGAATCTTCTTACAGTGTAATAATGGGACATAAAGTTAATACATTTTAAGCTTCAGTTGAAAGTGTTAACTTATCTAAATATATGTATAAGTAAGTGTATAAAATATATTAAAATCAACAAAGAAAGCTTATGAATTAAATAGTTTGAAACCAGTTGATGAGAAGAAACTTGATCTTTGATAATATAGCCTTCCCTTAATGAGAAAGCTGTAAAAAAATTATTCTGTACCTTCAGTATCCAGCCTGGCCAACAAAGGTTCCTTATCTCCCCAAAACACTCTCACTTTCTAACAGCCTGTTAACTTTTTAAGCTTTTCTGTTGACTTTTGTCATGCCCTTGAATCATTTTTTAACAAAAGTTTCTCGTTTCTAAAAAAGCTGGATTTCCTAATAATTGTTGTTTCTTGAGGCTATGCTTTATTTTAATTACTGTCACTTAAACCGCGACTCCAATCATTTCTTGTCTTGGGCACCTGAGACTTTAGTTTATATTTTGCTATAACCACTAGTCTCCTGGCAACTCTTTATGCTACTGCTTTCACAAATTCGGGCCACAATATTAAAAATAATAAAACTGATTAAGACAGACGTTATACCCATGGGGCGCCTGGGTGGCACAGCGGTTAAGCGTCTGCCTTTGGCTCAGGGCATGATCCCAGAGTCCCTGGGATCAAGCCCCGCATTGGGCTCCTCCGCTATGAGCCTGCTTCTTCCTCTCCCGCTCCCCCTGTCTGTGTTCCCTCTCTCGCTGGCTGTCTCTATCTCTGTCGAATAAATAAATAAATAAAATCTTTAAAAAAAAAAAAAAAAAGACAGACGTTATACCCAAACTATCACTGGTATTTCCCCCAGACGGCCACTAGGTAGCACTACTGAGCAGAGAGGCTATTAGGAAAAAACTAGATATGTTGTATATTCTCTGTATCTTTAATTAGCTCAACTCTCTTATGAGCTGCCCTGTTTATCAAGTCCGTAACATGGGTAGAGCCAAAGTGTGACTAATCATAAACATCATCCAACATGTGTATACTTTTCAGGATGGACAGAAACATATTCATGCTCCTGTGCGCGGCCTGGCACACGACTATGAACAAAATGATACCTAAGATTACAGTTAATTGGTGGCAATCTTAAAACACACTTTATAGAAATCCCTGGAGCTTTATCAATGCTTTTAGTGTCCACCATAAGGCCCATGCCCTAAGACAAATCACTGACTAAATCATTAATTAGCTCTATACAATACCAGAATAGGGTATTCTATTCTGACACTGATAATTACTGTAATAAGTGACCCAGAGACCATCAGTCTTATTAACAGGTGGTTTCCACTTTTCTTCCAAGCTTGCCAAAAGCTGGAGGCCCATAAGCTAGAGGTCAGAAAACTGAGTCTTTAGGAAGAACACCCAAAGAATAATTGCCTCAGTAGATGGAGGTCTGTTTCACTACTCTTGACTGTCACTGATGCTGTAAAGAATCAACTCCTGTGTCAGACTTCCTTCCCAGTGTAACCTGACACTGCCACCAAGCTAAGACTATGGCACAGATTATACCAGGAAACTGAGTCAGTATCTATAAGACTCTTTAATGCTTTCAACCCAAACCCAATAGGACAAGAATTAATTCTGCAACTGAATGAGATCAATGAAGGAAATTTAACAGTGGTTTTGAGAAAACACTTTTCTTTCTTCTTAATTTTTTACTCCCCCATCCCCTTTGTGGCTGGCTGTCCTTGAGCAAGCTGGAACGAGGAAGCACTCTTTGAATGGTATGTTGCCCCAACTGATCCCCTGGAAATCGAGAAAAAATATTCCCTGAAAAACCTTAATATAGCTTATAAACTGTGGTGGATTATATTTTCCAGATCCAGGTTTCATTTTCCAAAAATACCTCCCCTCCCACACACTCCTTTCCAATGTTACCATGTCACTCCTCCATCAAGAGGTGGAGTCTTCCTCTCACCTTGAATCTGGGCAGGCTCGTGTCTGCTTTGACCAACAGAATATGGGAAAGTAACGCTATATGAGTTCTGAGAGTAGGTCACAAAAAAGGCCATCAGCTTATGCTTCGTTGTCTTGCACCGTTCACTGTGAGGGATGACAGTTACCCTGGGAGGAGTCCAACTACCCTGATCTGGCCATGCTAGAGAGGCTATGCATAGGCACTCCGGCCAACAGTCCCAGCTGAGTCCAGCTTTCCGGTCATTCCTGACCACGGCACCAGCCCTGTGACAGAAATCATCTTAAATCTTTTGAACCAGCCTCTCCACCAGCTGAGCATCACAGTTGAGGAACTAAGTAATGCCATGAGAAGCAAAAGAATTGTCCCCCGAGTCCTGGTGAAACTCCTGATCAGCAGAATTTTTGAGCCCCTAAAATGGTTATTACTTCACATTGAGAAGTTTGGGATAGTTGTTATGCAGCAACAGCAACGGGAACGTAAGATATTAAATTGTTTAGGTAAATTTAAAGATGGAAACTGTATAAAAAATACAACCCATATTGATTGGCCTTGTCCGCAAAACTAATCAGAATGATGGTCAGATGGTATACATGTCCTTACTGAGCTTTTTCACCTTACATGGCAATGTAATTATTTGCATAGACTCAATAAGAATCTATCCTTCCTCCTACCAGGATATAATGAGATAAAACAAATTTGTAACCATGACCGTGCCAGAAATGTTTCATTTAATGGTAAATCTCATTTAATTAGGCATGACAAGCCCACTAGTAAGGAACAATAATTACACTCCAATATGCAGAAACAATGCTTCAAAGAAACTATCCTGGCACCTGCTCCATGGCCTGCGGGATCTCGGTCTCATAAGTAGTGCAGAATGTCACTTTCTGGAAGCACTGACAAATCTGGGGATCTTGGAGTAAGAGGATACCTCTACAATCATAGGCGCCACAGGCAAAACCAGGAGAGGCAAACCATCTGGGTTTTGGTTCCTGGTGGTTCCTTACCTTAGAATATGTGAACTTTAAGTAATGACAGAAGTGACAGAAAAACATATAAGACTCTAGGGGCTGCATGAGGTTAACTCTGGGATCCTAACATCATGCGGTTCCAGTTTCATTAAACATGAAAATGAAAAGGTTCACTAATACCCGGTTGTCCTTATGTAAATGAAACAAGCTAAATATAACAAGGCATCACATTAATGATATTGAGAGTGCATCAGATAATTGTCAAACAAACTTATTTGGTCAAATCTAAACCTAACTATACAGATTTGATCAGAGGTAAGGTTTGAAAAAGTGAAACTGATTTTTTTTTTTTAACCTAACCCTATTCCTCTGTGAATTACAGACCAGTAAGACTTACATTTCTAAAGGCTTTACATTTCAAGAGACCATGGATTTACAGGGCCATCCCAAAGCTTTACACCCTGAGATAATTAGCAAAAAGACAGAAACACCCTGGTTTTTTTTTTTAATTTATTTAAGATTTATTTAAGCAATCTCTACGCCCAACATGGGCTTAGACTCAAGACCCAGAGATCAAGAGTCAGGTGCTCTTCTGACTAAGCCAAACATCCCTTGTTTTTTTTAATCAAAGACAGAAATGTGTGTTTTTTAAAATCAAAGCTGATTAAAGTGAATGCAATCAGAATCACCAACTGGCATCACAAATATGAACTGTAAATATCACCATCTCTATATTCCGTGAGCCAATACGTTGTTCTAAAAGCTAGTCTTTGGATTGTGCTTTTTGCAAGTAAAAACTTAGCTCAGAGTTCAAAAATTATCTGGGAGTTTTTTCCCTTGACAAATCAAAATCGACAAAAATACTGAATATATTAATAATCCTGGCTAACAAAGATAATAAAATAAGCTTATTATATATGTCTTGACTATCAGCTTGTATTAATTCAACAAGTGACAGGTATCCTTACAAAGAAGCGAAAATTCATCAAAGCAGTCGGTCCCAAGAAGGCACTTATCCATCGTTGGCAAAACATTTAGTTCCCCACTAAATTATATATAATCTTTTAAAAATTTTCCTGAAGAACTTTGATAAGTAGGTTGTCCTCCACACTCACAAGAAAGTGCTTCCAAAGAAAAAGAATCCCCAAGTTTACATAACAACAGTGGAGAGTCAGAAGGTGATAGGGGCCCAGAAGAGTCCCTGTTTTTTCTCAATTGGCATGTGGTTCTTTTTCAATCCCCTCCTTTCTTCTTTTCTTCTTTTAGTCACCTAGGAAAGGAGGGATGAGTTTAACCTCCTGGAGTGAATGTAAGAGCTGGACTAGAAAAGATAAGATGGCCTAAAGTAACTTGCCTGACTTATGTTTCTTGACTAAAGTCTGACTGATACAGAAATTGGTATCAAGAGTGGGATCCCCAAGAACAGACCTCAGAGGTCTTTGGTATTGGTTTAACTTGATCCATAATGCAGTTGCATCACCATTAATCAAATTAATGCTGGCTACTTAGATTATAATGAAGTATCCACTGAAGAGGTGCCTTAAGGGACCAAGGGGCTGTCACATTTGTGTTGGGCAGAAATGATGAATACAAAGATTGTGGTAGGGCATGGCTTCTTCAGAATGCACTGGAACACTGACAGAAAGAAAATGACAACCTTGGGTCTTTAAACTTTCAGCTCCCATTTATGAATAGAGAACCAGAGAACTTCTATGGCAGCCCTAATAAAAACCTTTATGTTTTACAGCCACAGGGCTCACCTTGCTAGCATCAGATTTAACCATGGCAGGTACAGCACGACAGTGTGGAAGCTCAACTCCACAGACTCACCAGGTCTCATGTATGAAAGTGAAAACACTAAATGAGACTTGGGATCGGGATATCTGGGTGGACTCAACTGAAGTCAAGGATCTTGAACTCCGAAGCTATCCTGAGGCTCCCTCGCCAGTGCAAAGAGAAATATCCTGCTCTCCTGTGTTGGAAGAGATTAGCTTCCCCTGGACTGAAGAACCTGTATAACCTCATGATGACTCTAAGGGCAGTTTCCTTGCAAGAGAATTCCTCTTCTCCTCAAGACCCAACGAGACCATCCCTTACTGCTACTGATAACAGGGTAAGATCACAGCATTCTTTGAGGAACAAGTATAAAGTCAGATCCATAAAGTGATAACTGACACACAAAAATAATTGCAAAAGCTTGCCAATTTGTATTGGTAGATACCTAGGAAATCCGTGTGAGAATGATTCTAAGAGTGTTAGACCAAGGAAAACATAATACTATACCAGACTGGGATATTTTTAAAAATATGAATCACTTACCAGAGACTGAAGACTTAAATGTTAGCTTACACAACTGGAAGGGGCTCTAAGAGTTAACTTGGTTGGCTCACTGCAACATGGACTCCATGACGGTCCTCCATTTAGTAAGCTGGGAGGCCACCACTTCCCTGGCATAATGCAGAGGCAGGGATTCAAAGGCTTAAGAAAACAGGAATGCTGGAGTGGCTTCATCACGTGCAACCTGCACACGCAACCCCTCCACCACTACACCCCCTAAGAGAGCCCAGGGCATACTCTCGTCACCTAAGGCGCCAGCTGCATAACTGGAGTGCTATTATACGAGCAAGAGGTTATTGGTCTGGCCCTTTAACGCTNAACCTGCACACGCAACCCCTCCACCACTACACCCCCTAAGAGAGCCCAGGGCATACTCTCGTCACCTAAGGCACCAGCTGCATAACTGGAGTGCTATTATACGAGCAAGAGGTTATTGGTCTGGCCCTTTAACGCTCTGTCAGTCATCAAATTCACCACACTGCTACAAAATGAGAACCTCTCCGTGTTCTCTCCTTGTTTGTTTCTTTCATGGCACTATTACAAACTGCAATTATTCATTCTATTTGTCTGATATGCTTCGGTTTTGGGGGTTTTTTTTTGCTTTTTTACCTATTTTTTTTCTGTCTCCTCCGCTAGCGTGTGAGTTCCATGAAAGCAAGGGGTGCCTCTGTCATGCTCACCACTGTACGCTGACTCTAGCACCGGACCTGGTGCACAGGCATTCAATAAAGACGTGTTGAAGGTATAAACAGAGTTAGTCTGTCTTTGTCAACATTAAATTCTGGCCCTTCCTTCTCCTGGAATAGAAATGTTCATGAAAACACTATCCTGCCAAAGAGATGATTTACGTCTGAGCTGAAACCCTGTACAGGTGTATTGTATTTCTTCAGCTTAGCACTGACGACCTGGTCTGCTGATACCACCTTTCTCATTAAGTTTATATGATGCTCAGGAAAACATAATAAAGGTCAATTCAGTGCGTCACCATCTGTCCCTTCATGAAAATGTTTGAACAGGATCCTGTCTTTATCGAGAACTGCATCTCTCCCCACAGTCACATGTCACCTCATATCACAAGTTAATAAATTCTCAAATATCATTAAAGTATACTTCTGGCTCGTTGAGCAATTTTTTATACAGGCTGGAGCACTTCCTAAAAGACTATCATGAGGTAGCTTTTACTTGTCTCGGGATCAAGTACATGGTGGATTTGCTCAGATTGCAGCATTTCAAAATTCAACACTCCATTTCATCAAAGGTTCTATTTTTCACCTATGAAACTTTACCTCCAGCAACTAGTAAATGCTTTCATTAACAGCCAATTTTATCTACGTGTGCATAGACACAACATTTTTATCACCGTAAGAGTTAATTATACACATGAGCACGAGTAACTAAGAAAGAAACAGTGTTAAGATCCAGGTAATATGTGAAGTTCAATTACTATCGAAGTTAACTGCTTCAGGCCATTAGTGCCATCACTTAATTCAAATTCACACCTTACCTTAGCCAAACTGCAAAATACTGTGTGTCTTGGACCTTTCAAAACTTGAAAGTTAAAATCCTTAAATGCCAAAAAAGATTTGGCATACTTAATATTAGTATCTATAAAGATTTGTTTTTTACATAAAGATGAAGTGCATTTATATGTAATCTGTCTAGCTGGACCAGTTATAGTCTGGAAAGAAACAATAACAAAAATATATACCTCGCAAGGATGTTTGAAAGATAAAAGAGGATAATACATGTGAGGGAATAAATAAATAATAAAGCACCATATAAATGTTAATAGTAGGTAGTAATGTTAATAATAAAATATAGTACGTGGTACGCCTTCAACTTACACAATGTTATACACCAATTATATCTCAATTAATCTGAAAAAAAATACAGTAGAAATCCTCTCTCATCTGAAAGAATTGGAGCAGTTTGTTAGTTGGCTACTCATTGAAGTTAAAGCGGGAATCCTAGAAAATGATAAATACACATTGTAACCATTTTATTTAAATAAATCTTGCATGAATGTGATTCATTCACCAATCCTCTGGGGAGGACCCCTGCCTTACATCTGAGTTTAGATCTGCTAACTGGTACTCCAGACTTTCCTGTCTCACCCACACCCATAATACACCATTTATGACTGCAGTTTCAGTTATTTTAGAGTGCAGCAAAAATTTCAACACATATGAAAAATCGGAGAGCAAATTTCTTACTTTTTATCATTTTTTCCAATTATTTTACTTTATCTGTTCATCGCCAATTTGACAACTGATTTCTGAAAGAACTCGCTTTTGTCACTTTTTTCAGAGCATTCAAGTTAGTTTTCATAGAAATAACTCCCCCTTTTTACACAAATCTTGCACCAGTGTGTGGAATAAATAATAAATGCACTCGGCATAAGTTTGGGAACAAACACAGCTGACTCTTAAAGCAAGTAAGTTGGGGTGTGGGGGTAAAAGCGCAAAAGAGTCACACTGAGAAGCCGACTGGCCAAGAACCGTCAGCACCCTGGGAACAGCCATCCGGATGTTCTACCAAGGAAATGGACAGCACTGCTTTATCCATCTGATTGGTTAATTAGACATGAGTTAAGAATCTTTGGGGGTGCCTGGGTGGCTCAGTCCTTAAGCTTCTGCCTTCGGCTCAGGGCGTGATCCTGGCGTTCTGGGATCGAGCCCCACGCCAGGCTTCTCTGCTGGGAGCCTGCTTCTTCCTCTCCCACTCCCCCTGCTTGTGTTCCCTCGCTCGCTGGTTGTCTCTCTCCGTCAAATAAATAAATAAATAAAACCTTTAAAAAAAAAAAAGAATCTTTGCTATATAGTAATTCAGGTCTCAAGCATAGCTAAGAAGAAAACTGCTTCAAAAGATTCCCTCTCATATGTATATAGACTGCCTCCTGTATTTTTCTTCAATTACATATGATATACATTTAGAGGCAATGATGTCAAGAGTTAAAAAANTTTTTCCAATTATTTTACTTTATCTGTTCATCGCCAATTTGACAACTGATTTCTGAAAGAACTCGCTTTTGTCACTTTTTTCAGAGCATTCAAGTTAGTTTTCATAGAAATAACTCCCCCTTTTTACACAAATCTTGCACCAGTGTGTGGAATATTAAATAATAAATGCACTCAGCATAAGTTTGGGAACAAACACAGCTGACTCTTAAAGCAAGTAAGTTGGGGTGTGGGGGTAAAAGCGCAAAAGCGTCACACTGAGAAGCCGACTGGCCAAGAACCGTCAGCACCCTGGGAACAGCCATCCGGATGTTCTACCAAGGAAATGGACAGCACTGCTTTATCCATCTGATTGGTTAATTAGACATGAGTTAAGAATCTTTGGGGGTGCCTGGGTGGCTCAGTCCTTAAGCTTCTGCCTTCGGCTCAGGGCGTGATCCTGGCGTTCTGGGATCGAGCCCCACGCCAGGCTTCTCTGCTGGGAGCCTGCTTCTTCCTCTCCCACTCCCCCTGCTTGTGTTCCCTCGCTCGCTGGTTGTCTCTCTCCGTCAAATAAATAAATAAATAAAACCTTTAAAAAAAAAAAAGAATCTTTGCTATATAGTAATTCAGGTCTCAAGCATAGCTAAGAAGAAAACTGCTTCAAAAGATTCCCTCTCATATGTATATAGACTGCCTCCTGTATTTTTCTTCAATTACATATGATATACATTTAGAGGCAATGATGTCAAGAGTTAAAAAAAAATGCAAGAATATTGAAATAAAGGCAACAGAAAAGGAACTCAGATGTTGAAGTAGAACATGATAAAATAACCAGAGAATCCAACTCCTAACAACAACTGAGTCAGGAAAAGACATTTTAAGGAAATTTGAACAGTCCCATATTAATTTGAAAAAAAACTGATGACCCATTTTAAAGCATCCCTTTTACCAACATAAGAAAGCAGCTTTCTGAACTATAAATAAATATGTCAGTGCTAGATACCTACTTGAAAACATTCAACTTAGATTAGCTGTAACCCTTTTGTAAATATGAAAGAAGAGGGTGTGTGGAAAAACTTACTTATTTCACTGGAAACTTGACTCAGTTTATCCTGTGATCTGCTGATAAGGACAACCTTCATTCCATGTTTTGCTAACTGAAACAATAAAAAACACCAAGCAGTTAATCACACCTATACATTTCATTAAAAAATAAAAATCAGATATATTCTCATTTTAAGAAAAACTGGTAATATGATAAACCCAACGAAAAAACCAATAAACCTAAGTTGTCATGAATGGGCAATCCAAAATGAAGACTTACAAAAGGATTCCCCCAAAGGGCTATCTTTCTGAATCAAGCTAGTATATAAATGTCAAAGGGTTTTAGAAGGTGTAAAACTTACTTTTCATTTTGTACCCATCTACACAACTTTAGTTTTTAAAATCGTAAGTATTGGCGCATCTGGGTGGCATAGCTGGTCAAGTGTCTGACTCTCGGTTTCAGCTCAGGTCGTGATCTTAGAGTCATGAGATCGAGCCCTGCATGCAGAGCCTGCTTCAGATTCTCTCTTCTTCTCCCTCTGTCCCTTCCACTCATGCTCGCCCTCTCTCTAAAATAATCTTTTATAAATAAATAAATAAATAAATAAATAAATAAATAAATAAATAAAATCCTGTGTAGTATCTATAACTTCTATAATTTAAAAGTCAGCTTTAAAAAAGATTTTATTTTGGACTGGATACATGAAGACTAAAAGACTGGCAATGAAGGAAGATTTAAAAAGATCCCATTAGTGATTGGGAATAACTAATGAGAAACCCAGTGGATCTGCCAGGATCGTCATCACAATTGGGCAGTATCATAAGCTGTGGTGCCTCAATGGACCCAGAGGGCAGGGAAGCTTGCCTTAAGAGAGTACTACCAACATCCTGCTTTGTACAATGGCCCTCAGACTACCATGGTCCCTATCCTTTCATGATCCTACAGAGAACTTGAACCCTTTGCCCATGTCTGTCAATATCTTTTTGTCAAATTATAGTCTTCCTTATAAAAGGAGGATACCATGGACTAGCCTGGAAATATTACTATTCCATAATAATACAGCCATCTTTTGGAAAATAGTTCAAAACAACTGACTTTAAAACTAAGGACTGTCCATAATTACACAATATAAAATAAAACTATGCTACATTTTCCCCAAATCCAACTTACTGGAATAGAAAGTATTATACTCATTTTTGCACAAAAATTTATTTTAAAATAGTCTTTGAGCAAGCGCAGTGTTTCTGATTAGAAATAAAGCATATCTATTGTACTATATAACACTGTATTTGTTTTTAACTTCAAAAATCAAAGCAACTATAAGACATCATCCTGTATTTGTTCTTTTATTTTTATACCCAAAGGTCTTGAAAATTACCTACCTCTTCTGCATATGATTTTCCAATTCCATCAGTACTACCTGTGACAACTGAGAAAAGAAAAAACAGTTTAGGTTAAGAACTACAATGAAGAACCAATCACAGTTAGGACCCACCAGTTATACACCAGACGACCCGTGTAATACTTTGATGTAAAAGTGAAGCAACACTAGTGATTCAAATATAAGACGGAATACCCACCACAGTGGCTAAAATTTAAAAGACTGCAATACTTACTTGACAAGGTTGTGGAGAAACTAGAACTATCTACATTGCTGGTGGCACTGTAAATTGACATAATCATTTTGAAAAAAAAAGCTATTCGGCATTATGTCCAGAACTAAACATATGCCTACCCTGTGACCTAGCAATTCCCAAGAGGTATGAACACATAATGTCTACCAAAAGAATGTCCGTGGTAGCTTTATTTATGCATATTCGGTAAACATGCCCAAACACGTATCTACAACAGAATAAGTAAACGAAGGTATATTCATATAATGGAATAATACTAAATAGCAGTAAAAAAAGAACTACTGATATGTTCAAAACATGGACAAATCTCCCAGACATCATGCTGAGTGAAAAAAGCCTCACATAAAAGCATACAAGCTGTTATGATTCCATTTATGAAGGCCAAAAAAAAAAAAAGGTAAAACTAATCTATGAGGACAGAAATCGGAATATTGATTACCTCTGGATGAGGGGGTAAATGACAAGGAAGGGACATTAAGGGACCTCTGCGGTAGAGGATGTATATCCTGTTATCTTGATTTGGGTACAGAAGTGCATAAGAATTTACTTTAAAAATGCACACTTAAGTATATATTATATCTTTATACCTTAATAAACTTAATTTTTCAAAATTATGGGCAATAAAAAGAAATTGAGTAAGATTGATTTCTTCTATGGGAAAGTATATTTCTCTTACAAGCTCAAAAACCTTTTTTTTAAGATTTTATTTATTTATTTGGGGGAGAGAGAGAGAGTAAGAGAGAACACAGAGGGAGAGGGAGAAGCAGTCTTGCCACGGACCAGAGAGCCCGATGTGGGGCTTGATCCAAGGACCCTGGGATCATGACCCAAGCAGAAGGCAGATGCTTATCCAACTGAGCCACCCAGGTGCCCCTCAAAAACCTTATGTAGCAGAAACATTTGAAAATTATAATGGGTCAGGCTTCATCATGGTAACTTATCTCTGAAATACTGGAATGATGCTTGTTACAAATTCAGAGCATAGCTATCTCCTCCAAATTGTCAGGGATGTGGCTCAAACTTCTCTATGAGATTTTCCAAATCATTCACAAATTATGGAAAACAAGTTATGGAGTGAAGTAGGATTTTCTTGTATTTGTCCTAAAAACACTTTTTTCAAATTACAAAAGGGCCAACATATCAAAAAATTAAAACAGTATAGCAAACCCATGACCCAGCTTCATGTACCCATGACCCAGCTTCAAAGACTATCAACTTGATTTTAACTAATTTTGCTTCAACTATACCCCTACCCACTTCCTCCCACCTCAGATTATTTAATTAAATCACTAACATCATATGACTTCATCAGAATTTCAGGATATATTATTTAAAATAACCACAATACCATTATCACATTCCTAAACTGTAAATAATAAATCCTAATTATCTAATATCAAATCAAACATCAATTATCTAATCAGTATGTAAATTTCCCCAAGTGTTTCAGAAAACTTCTAATAATTTCATCAAATAATGATTAAATAACTTCCATACTTAAAACTGGTTAATGTCTATTAAATCTCTTTTAATCTCTATAGGTCTATCAATCCATCTACCTTTCTATATCTATTTATTCAATTCTCCACTCTCCCTTCTACTCCCTCTCCCTCCCTTCCTCCCCCCACCCCCAACTTCCCTACTAGTTGTTGAGGATATTGGGTCCTATTACTTTCCCAGCCTGGCATTTTCTGATTACACTTCCCTGGTGTCATGTAACATGTTCTTCTGTCCCCTAGTGGTTACCTATCAATGCTTGATCAAATTCAAGTTTGATTTTTTGGTAAGAATACTTCATAAGTGATACTGCATATTTACATCAGGAGGCACATGTCTGCTTATCTTTCTTTGTTGTTTCACTAGCAGCCATTAATCACCACTGAGATACAGAATTCCATACAGATACAGAGACTGCAAAACAGTGATCTTTGTGCTTTTTACGGGTTTTCCAGGGGGGAGCGAGAGAGTGTGCGTGCACTGGGGGGGGGGCAGAGGGTGAGGAAGACAGAATCTTAAGCAGGCTCCATGCTCAGCTCAGAGCCCAACTCGGGGCCCAATCTCTCAACCGTGAGATCATGACCTGAGCCGAAACTAAGAGTTAGATGCTCAACTGACAGAGCCATGCAGGCGACCCCCTGCCTTATGTTTTCATCCTTGTTCTAAATGCTGTGCTCACACTCCTGATTCATCAATTTTTATATTACTTATTATAATTAATGAGAACACCAACTCCTCTTTACCTTCCACCTCCTTCCAATGAAATTATACCACAAGGCTCTATCAATACTCAATGTGTATATTATTATAATAATGCAACTCAATTCTGATACTAACGATAGGACATGGGCCCCAGCAAAACTGCCCACACTTCAGGCATCAGTTGCAAGTTCAGAGGTCCAGACAGGCATCCACACTCTGACTAACGGACTGCAAAATTCAGGGTTTCCACAACTCCTCAAGTTCAGCAATTACTAAACCAGTCACAGGACTCAGGACAACAATTTGTGATTACAGTTTTTTAATAAAGGATACAAATCAGGACCAACCAAATGAATAGCCACATGGGCCAAGGTCTAGGAGGGTCCTAAATGCAGAGCTTCCGCACGCTCTCTGAAACAGGGCACTTCACCCTCACAGCACACCAAGGTGTTCACCAACTACGAAGCCACATCAAGCTTCAATGTCCAGAATTTTTAATGGACTTCATTACAAAGGCATGGTTAACTGCATCACTGACCATGTCATTGAACTCAACCTCAAACCCTCTTCCCTCCCAGAGGTTGAAAGGTTGAGCTGATATCACATGGCTCGGACCTCCAATCTTCTAATCACACGGTTGGTTTTTATGGCATGACCAGCCCCCATCTTGAAGCTATCCAGGGTCCCACCATGAGTCCTCTCATTGGCGTAAAGTATCAGGGCCCACCATGAATAATAAAGACAATCTTATCACTCAGGAAGTTCCAAGGATTTAGATTCTCCCCACCAGAAACCAGGGATGAAGGCCCTTCAAATTCTTCATTATACAACAATTACTGTGGCTAGATAAATAGTATTATTCACTACTGAACCAAAAAACATAGTATAATTACATTTCCTTTCTTGGTCAACATTTTTCTTTTCCTGTAGTTCAAATTGCCTTTTTCTTCATTTGCATAGTTTTTTTTTTTTAAATCTTCCATTCCCTAGCAGCCTCTCAGTACAATTTTCCACACAATCAATCCCATGAATTCTTTTTTCCTTTTATTTTCCCCATAGAGATTACTTTCCCAGAGCCCTCGAGCTTTTACCCTGTTCCTCCCTGCAATGGCTACTCTGCCGCACAGCGGTTGTTCTAGAACATAACCTTGGGAATTCCCTTGGCCTCTCTCTCCTGTGTTGAAGCTCTTATTTCTAGATCTTGTTCCAGTCCCTCATTAGGGAGCACATCCACCAGTAGCTTCCCAAGGACAGATGCATGAAGATGCATTTTTGTCAACATTTTTTTAAATAAACGTTTTATTTTAGAATAGTTTTTTATACTTACCAAAAAATGTGAAAATACAGGGGGATCTCTATATTTCAAGTCAGTTTTTCCTATTACTAACATCTTACATTTGTCACAATTCATGAACGAATATTGGTACACTATAGTAGTTCCCTCTTTTCCATGGGGGATACATTTCAAGACCCCCAGTGATGCCTAAAACTATGGATAGTACCACATCCTATATATACTACGGTTTTTCCTAGACATACATACCTATGATAAAGTTCAATTTATGTTAGGCATAGTAAGAGATTAACAACATTAATAACAAAATAGAACAATTCTAATGTACTATAATAAAAGTTAAGTGAATATGTTCTGTCTCACAAAACCTTATCGTACTATATTCAATCTTCTTCTTGTGATGATGTGAAATCAAATGTCCACATGATGAGATGAACTGAGGTGAATGATGTAGGCATTATGATATAGTGTTAGGCTACTACTGACCTTCTAACAAGACGTCAGAAGGATGATCATCTGCTTCTGGACCACAGCTGACTGAAGATAACTGAAACTATGGAGAGCAAAACCTCAGATAGAGGGGATAATACTGTATTACCAACAAAAATCCATATCTTTTTCAGATTTTCTTGTTACTGAATGTCCTTCTGTTCTAGGTGACATCCAGAATATCCTATTAAATTCACATGACAGCTTCAGAGAAACATTTTTTGACGGTTTAAAAGCTTTTTGATTGTGCGTATCTTTTTTTTTTTTTTAGAAAGTCTACATTCTAACCTCATACATAAAAGTTTAACTGGGTATAAAAAGCAAGAAATCATTTTTAACAACAACAACAACAAAAAAGAAATTGAAGAAAACTCTCCATTGTCTTCCAGCACCAATACTGCTCAAAAAGTGTTTCACCATTTGACTTCAGACCATTTATAAGTGACCTGCTTTTTTGTCACTGGAGCTTTTAGGATTATCATTCAATCTTTGGCACTCTGTCACAATAATATACCTTCAGTGGTGTTTTTCCATTCATTGGTGCTAGACACTAATGGGCCTTAAAATTCATGATTTTCAATTCTGGCAGTTTCCTTATATTGATTTGTTGATAATTTCTTCCCCACGCTTTTCTCTTTCTGCAATTCTTATTAATCAGAATTTAGATATAACAGTTTCTCTATTAATCATACTTTTCTTTTTGTTCTACTTTCCTGGAAATTTCTTCAACTTTATCTTCCAAACTTCCTATTGACTTTTAAATTTTAGGTTGTCAAATTTTTAATTTTGAAGAGCACACCTTTATTCTGATTGCTCTTGCCCTTTTTTTTTTTTAAAGGAGCATCTTGTTCTTATTATAGACCTATTATCTTTTCTTATCACTGAGGATATTAATTAGACTTTATTTATATACAGTTGACCCTTGAACAGCAGGGGCTTGAACTGCATGGACCCACTTATACACAGAATTTATAAATACAGTACAGTACTGTAAATGTATTTTCTAAGACCTCATGATTTTTTAAATAACCTTTTCTTTTCTCTAGCTGAGTGTAAGAATACAGTCAGCTAATCCATAAAACATAAAATATATGTCAATTGACTGTTGTTATCAGTAGGGCTTCCAGCCAGCAGTAGGCTCTATGTAGTTAAGTTTTTGGGGAGTCAAAAGTTACATGCAGGCTTTCGACTGCATGGGGCCCCTCATTCCCACATTGTTCAAGGGTCAAATGTATTTCTATTTCCTTCTCCTTATATTCTGTTTCTTCTACATTCCTTTTGACTGATTTGGTCTGCCTCATCCTGGAAGATTTAATGTGGCAACTAGTGTGCATATGTGGGGTGATGACACTGTGAGCCTCACTCTAGGGTAATCAGTGAGCAAACCAGCTTTTTTATTAGACATGCCACAAAAGTCAGTATCTTTTTAGACATTCCACAAAAGTCAGTATCTTTTCTCTGAGACCCTTCAGTATCTCCTAAGAAGCATTTCCCAGTTTCAATCTTCTGGCTGCTAGGTAGGTGAGCAAGCTATTAGTTTGCAGACTTTTTACTCAACCCCTGCTCTCAGTCAAGTATCTCACCTCTGCCTTCTTCTGTGCCCGATTTCTCAGAGTCTCAAGCACATCTAGTTCAGTGACCTTCCCCACCGCTGTCTTTTGAAGTACCTGACCCTTGCAATTGTGCTTTTCTGGGATCCAAAAGCAAATCTGTGTGTTTCCTAATGGTGGAGCGTCTGTGAGCACTCTGGAGTCTGCTCTGTGAAGTCAGTTACCACTCTTCCATCTACATTTGCTGTTACTGGGGAAGGGGGATTTCAGAAGTTCCCAAGTCCCAACGAACTGGAGCTTTCTGTTTCTCATTCTCCTAATTTTTAGAGAGAATTTCCAAAAACTGAAAGACTAGAAATACAGTTATTTGGTCATTTTAAAACTGGAAGTTCCCCCAAGTTTCCTCTTAAACATATTATACTAAAGTAGACTAACTTTAGTTGAGAATGAGATACTAAACACACTTCTCAAAAAAAATTGCTTTATGCTCCCAGCAAGAACAATTTTTCCTATCATCTCCTGTTATTAACTATCAAATTTAAATCAAACTAACAGTTTTCAGAAACTATTATGTGCACAACTTTGGAGACTGCAACAATGTATAAGATCCATTCTGGATATTAGGTGTTCTATAAATCACCAATTCTATGGTCAGGACTTTAAATATTAAGCAGAAACAATATGACTTTAAAAAGATATAAATACTAAAAATTTAGCCTGGTCTTTTTAAATTTTAGATAAAAATATCATTTTTCTAAGGGTGCCTAGGTGGCTCAGTCAGTTGAGTGCCCAGCTCTTGATTTCAGCTCAGGTCACAATCTCAGGGTCCCGGGTGGGATCAAGCCCCATGTAGGGTTCTGCACCCAGTAGGAAGTCTGCTTCCCTCCCTTGCCCTCTGCCCCTCCCCCTTCACATGCTCTTGCACACTCTCTCTAAAATGAATAAGTCTTTAAAAATGTATCATTTTTCTATATTCTAATAATTCTCAAAATCAAATCTAGCATTGCATAATTATATATGAGCCAAATATTACCTCACAAGTACATTTTTTTCTTTTTCTTTCTTTTTTTTTTTTTAAAGATTTTATTTATTTGACAGAGAGAGACACAGTGAGAAAGGGAACACAAGCAGAGGGAGAGGGAGAAGCAGGCTGCCCGCTGAGCAGGGAGCCCGATGTGGGGCTCGATCCCAGGATCCTGGGATCATGAACTGAGCCGAAGGCAGACGCTTAATGACTGAGCCACCCAGGCGCCCCCCACAAGTACATTTTTTTCTAAGAAAACAGGAAAGTATAAAAATTATTTTTATGGGCACAAAGAAATAAAAATAAAATCGGAAACTCAGAAGCTCCCTTAGTCATCTCTGTAAGCACCACTACAGTTCTACACTAATCAGTCACCTACACTATGGCCAGGCAATGGGGGATCAACTATCGCTTCTCCATCAAAGGAAATGACAAATTCTTTAGTTCTCCATGTCATACGGTAGGTAAGTGTTTGCAATAGTGTAAAAACATGACCAAGTCATCTGTCAAACTTCAGTCAATCATAAAAGTTTCACTTGATGCAAAAAAAGAATTTTTATTTACTTATTTAAGACACAGACAATGGAGACAAGGATTGTCCTGCTGCTTTTGCTTTTAAAGATCCATTTTCTGCTTTAAAGCTACATATCTTCCAAGTGGTAAGAGAAATAGCAGCTGGTAGTTGGAGAGAAAAATCTCCTAATCGAGTTCATTAATTTTTTATTTTTATAAAATAATAGTGTTATTCTCTCTATTAAGATGATACCATATTGTCTGGGGAGTCAACTCTTCATTATTAATTTTCGGAAGCTAATCAAAGCATACCATATCTTAAATCAAAAGTCTTTTAGTGTTGCTTCTGGGGCATTGGGAAAAGACATGAAATAGATTACTATTTTTTTATCCTTCTTACTGTTGGTATTTTTTACCGATGTGCATATTCTGTCTTTCTAACAAAGAAGTCCTTTCCTACCACGAATAGAAAGATGGTGGAAACTGAGCCAGCAGACTCTTTATCTATTCCAGTTTCCCAAAAATCAGTATAGCATTGTTTAACCCCCTGCTTCCCACGGTCACTTAATATTTTCTTAAAACAGAGCTCTTAAAAATAAAATTTAATAGAAAACTTACTTGATTACTATTTACTGAATTATTTCACTATTGTAAAAGACCCCCAGTTTTAATTACTATAAATAGAATATTTGGGTAAAATATGTATGTATATATGTAACCATTAAAATTTTTTAAAAGTCATCAACGCAGTACCTAAGATAACCTTTTTTTTTTTTTTAAGATTTTATTTATTTATTTGACAGAGATAGAGACAGCCAGAGAGAGAGGGAACACAAGCAGAGGGAGTGGGAGAGGAAGAAGCAGGCTCACAGCAGAGGAGCCCGATGTGGGGCTCGATCCCATAACGCCGGGATCACGCCCTGAGCCGAAGGCAGACGCTTAACCGCTGTGCCACCCAGGCGCCCCCTAAGATAACCTTTTGATCTGTCTTTTGGGAAACACTTGATCTAACCCTGAAATGCCTAACACCTTGCAATGAGAACCCATGAAGCAAAGACCAGCTCCCAAATCATTCATATTAGAAGTATTGTTTGGTTTTTTTGTTGGTTTCTTAAAATGAAAAAATTAAGCACTCAGCCACAATGAAATAAGGCGCCATGTACAGAAATACCCCCAAAGACTCCTCCTTCTCATGTTATATGCATATCTGAGCCACAGTGCAGTTGGCAACTGTCTTCCCTTCCTTCTTTCCACCAACTGTGGCCTGGAATATAGACTCTATTTCCTGAACTACTCAGCAGCCAGGTGTGGCTATGTGATGAGATTCTGGAAGTAAGATGCAAGCAGTAATATGAGGGCCTTAGAGAATGGCTGCTCACAGAAAGCTGACTCAGCAGAGAGAGGTCCCTTTTTGACCTTCGTCTAGCCATTTCCAAAGTGATGCAATAAGTCTGGCGGTCTTGAACCACAAGCAACCTTGAGGGTAGAAGCCACAGGCTAAGATGAAGATCCATACTCATAGGAATCACGGTTCCTGAGGACTCCATGGAATTACCATGCCACTTTTTTTTTTTAATTAATCATTTCCTTTTTTACTGCTTACCACACAGAATCAAACATATACAGAAATTCTTGTGTTCTTTAAACTGGGTGAAAAATAAACTTCGATCTTGTTGAAGTCATGATTATATGCTCAGAAAAGCACAAGTAAGCTGTCAATAAAGTCAATTGTTAAAACAAAATATTTACTATTCACATGGTTACAAGAATATTTGCTCAAGGTACTCATTAATATCATCCAGTTAATTCTCATAATAACTATCACCCCAACCTAAGCTATCATCCCAACACACACATACTTGTCCAACGAAACTTTCAGTCCTTCCTCACTTAGTTCATGCTCTACGTAGTTAAGAATTATCTTTCTCAAACACCATTTTTATGATCTCATTCTTCTGTCAAGAAGTGACAGTGTTTCCCTATTGCCAATTATATAAAACCGGAAACACAAATCCATTCACTTTTCCCGGTTGCCACCACCCGGGGCTGCCATCATTCACCTCCCACAATAACTACTCCAATAGCCTACTAAATCATTCGCCTGCTCCCATACCTATTCCTCTCCTATTCACTGCAGCCAAAGTGATCCCTCCAAAGGACAATCTGACATTTCCCTGCCTAAAACCAGTCAATGGCTTCCCACTGCCCCTATTCTTCATAAGGTCTTCCATGAGCTTATCTTATACCCATCACTTTCCTCCTACCATTCACTTTCCCTGGTTGTGCTGAAATTTTTCCAGTTCCTACAAGGTAACAAATTCTCTCTTTTAAAAAGTTTTGTTCTAGTCCCAATTTCACTCCAATCAGGGTCTCTGTCCCACCCTTGAGGTCTTCACTTGAACACCTTCTCTCCCCGTAAGCCTTCCTTGAGCTCTAGACTAACAGAATCTCCTAGCTCTCTGCCCCCACAGTACTCCATACTTCCCCTCCCTTCATAACGTTCATCACAAAGGTTTATATAAGGGTCTGTCTCGGTCACCACAGTCTAACTGCTAGCACAGTGCCTAGAAAAAAGTAGATGATTAATGAGGTTTTGTTGGATGAATGAATGAGTAAATGAATGAAAAAAGATTATGAATGGAAAACTAACCTCTTAGGATACCACCCACTGTTTTCTCAACTCTTTTTTTTAAAGTAAAATGTCCAATCACCTACTATACACAACCCCAAATATCCCTCAGCCCCTCTCAACATCAAGAAGTAGCGATCTAAACTGAAATTTAAGAAATTTAACAGAGAGAAGTTCAACTTTATGATGAATCTGTAGAGACACATTTTCTGTAGATGAATCTGACGCTGTCTTTGAAAAGAGATGGTTTTCAATGTTAGAGAGAACTACTTCATTCATAATGTGCCCGGGTGGATATGAAGTGAACAAATTCAAAGCAGGATTAAAGGGAAGGAGAGATGAACCATTCTGGTTTAGGAAGGCATAGCAAATTACCAAAGTAGTGACAGTTCATTGTTCTTGTCATTAAGATTTGCTTCCTCCATTACCACTGAGTATTCTCAGATTCCACTCTGCTACGGAGCAAGCGGGTAAGTGAAGGTAGTTTTCAATAATACATAGAAAAAAGCTACAGGTACCACCCCTATCCTTATCAGCAGTGTGAGTAGGTATGACAACCAGGGGCAGAACTGAGGTAGAGGAAGTGAATAAAGGGAGGGGTAAAAGGGAGGTTAAGAAAAAGGCCTCTGTCTTCCTATATAAATAGAACAGCAGAACCCAAATTTGCAAGCCTTCGTGAAGATGGAAACTGACAACTACAAAGAATATCCCAACTTGGCATCCAGAAGTGTCTAGCTTGTTACAGATTATATAAAATACTGGCAAATGACCAGGGCTCGGCTTCCAGATTTTTTACAGTCAACAAAAATACTTTAGTTTGTGTAGGTTAAAAATAGTCTACTCTTTTTGTCCTCAACTTGCTAAGAACAGATATTTTTAGTAAGCACCCAATCAACCTTATCAAAATCAAACATCAAAAATAAACTAGAGGAACACTGGAAGCTATTCCCTGCCACTACCCACCAAATTCTGACTGCAGAGCCCATGCATAAGAGCTTAAGTTATTCTGGGCAGGTTCTCCTGACCCTTTTTTTCCCCTTCCTGAACACCTAAATGCAGAAAACACTCGATTGATTAAAGATTAATACTGCCGCAAACCATGACAGCTGCCTTTCCTCTGAGTGCTTCTGGGGGATGGGGAGAATAGAAAATGACAGAGAGCTTGCATCAGTATTCCTCCTGGGGATCTATTACATGAAAAAAAATTGCTATTTCAATTCCCTTTTGTTGCTAAAAATAGCAGTCTCAATTGATTCAAGCAAGCAGGGAATCGGCTTAGCAGTGCTGAATTTAGAAACCACTGAAGTCCCAAAGAGCAAATGCTAACGTAGTCTAACACGTGCCAGTTCATATTTAACAAAGAACAAAGAAAAGCATGCAGGCTGCAAGTTAATAAAACAGCAGCAACTTCCTGCATTTTTATTCAAGAGAGGCAGTGAAAGGGATACAAAATTAGACAACTATCATTTATTCTCCTAATCATATTTGGATAAAAAAATAATTTTACAGGAAAAATAATCAGATTATGCATAAACCCAGATAATGTGAGCAATTCCCACAACCCCATGGTTTGGAAAAGCAGATATCTTTTTTCAAGCATGGTACATTACTAGAGAAAGAAAATGCCCACCTTCCAAATGTGCTATCCCAATAGTGAGGTTCCCTACTGAGCGGCCCTCTCTCACCTCCCCCCTTCCTCTTCTCTTGACCCAACCACATACTATAGATAGGTACAGGTTATCACTTAAAAAACTGACAAACAGAAAAACCAAACCAAAACAACATCCAAAGCACTTAGGTTCAGGACAGAGAAGAAGGAGAAACTGAAAAAGCAGAATCCGTGTAAGGCAGCTAATCCCGTGGGCCGACTTCCTGGCAAGGCCTTCCGTCTTCTGCTGGCACTACACCCCAAAAATATCTTCTGCCTGACTTTTTCACTTTGCTTGGTTAACTGAAAACCTTCCCAGCTAATGATTCATTTCGGTTAATGCCACATCCTCTGTAAAAATGCAAACCCTTGTATAAGAATTAAAAGGCTATCAATCCTTGTCCCGCAGTGATTTAGTGGATTCAGACTGCTTTGTGGTTTCCTTTGGGGATAGCCAAAATGGGGGGGGGGGTAACGTGGAAAGGGCATCTTGGGTGTAGGAATTCTGACTGGGAACAAAGGAGTGACTACTCTGCATCACAAACCTAGAAAAACACCACAGTGAGGTAGGGGCCAAGGGCAGGCTGCCCCAAAATGTGCCATTTGGCATACTGATTATTTTAAATAAAAGTTACAGAAGAAACAGCTGGTGCAAGGACACTCAGACCCTCCTCTGTCCCTCTGAAAGCAGGAAATAAATCTCTCACATGAAAGGTACCCTCCCTGTACTAAGAAATAAAAAGACATCCTTATCACCAGAGACAGGAACTTAAGAGCCAAGAAAGCTGTAGAAACAAACCTGTTCCTTTTTACTATCTCAGCCCAAATTCTGCTTAGAATTTCTTACTCGTTAAAGCTCCCAAACATGTTTTCTTTATCCCATCAATTCCTCACAAATGTATTGTCTCTTTGACCAAAAAGTATAAAAACTGCTTGCCCTGGTCATTTCTTTGGGTCTCAATTTCAATATTGGGCCTCCAGACGCATGTAACAAAACGTTGGGTTTTTTCTCCCGTTATCCTGTCTCACGTAAATGTAATTGTTAGCTCAGCTGGAAGACCTCGAAGGGTAGAAGAACAATTTTTCCTTCCCTACAGTGGAAGGACTTTAGGCTTCTGCTATTTTGGTACAAAAATCAGTATGTGAAGTGGTTAAGAACATGGGTGGAAAAATCAGACCAGCAAGCTTGAAGTCCAAGTTCAAATCCCAAATCTGCCATCTATCAGAAGCTGGTTAACCTCTAGTATCTTGATTTATTTGTAAAGTGAAAACAATACTATCTGTCCTGTAGTCATTGTAAAAATTCAATAAAATGTTAATAATAATACTCCTCATTCAGGATTGTTTGAGAATTAAATGGGACAATGTATATAATACAATGTACTTAGCACACGACTTGACACATAAGTAAATTCCCAATAAATGTCAGCAATAGACAAAGAACACTAGAAAGTGAAAGGAGTATAGGAAGGAAAGTAAAAGAGCTACTAAGGTTAGATAGGATACCAAAAGTACAAACAACAAAAGAAAAAATAGGCAAGGTGGACTTCATCAAAACTAAAACTCTTGCGGGTGCCGGGCTGGCTCAGTCAGCGGAGCATGTGACTCCATCTCAGGGTCATGAGTTTGAGTCCCATGTTGGGGGTAGAGATTCCCTAAAAATAAAATCTTTAAAAACTAAAAAGCAAAAAACCTGAACTTCTTGAACATCAAAGGACCATATCAAGAGACTGAAAAGACAAACCAAAGAATAGAAGAAAATATTTGTAAATCATAGTTTTAATAAGGGTCCAGATTCAGAATATACAAAGAACTGCTAACAACTCAACAATAAAAAGACAACTCAATATTAAAATGGGCAAAGGACTTCTAGAGATATTTATCCAGAGAAAATACATAAATGGCCAAAAAGCACAGGAAAAAATGTTCAGCATCATTAGGGAAATGCAAACGAAAACTACAATGACAAACAAGTTTGACCACAATTTTTTAAAAAAGAGAAAATGGAAAATAACAAGTGTTGGTGAGGATGTGGAGAAACTGGAGTCCTAGTACACTGCTGGTAGGAATGTAAAATGGAGCCATTTCTGAGGGAAAACAGTTCAGTGGTTCTTCAAAAGGATAAAGAGAATTATGACGTGACTCCTACATCACATCATGATTAATTCCACTCCTACATATATACTCAAAGGAACTGAAAACAAGTATTGAAACAAAAATTTGTCCATAAATGTTTGTTAACAGCACTATTCACAACAGCCAAAAGGTGGAAATGACCAAATGTCCATCAACTAATGAATGGATAAACAAAATCCAGTCTATCCATACCATGGAATATTATCCAGCCATGAAAAGGAATGAAGTACTGACTCATGTTCAAGTATGGATGAACCATCGGTATGAACATTATAATAACTGAAAGTTGCCAGATACAAAGATCACAAGCTGTATGATTCCATTTACACAAAACATCCAGAATAGGAAAATCCAAAGAGAAAGAAAGATTAGTGGTTGCCAGGAGCTGGGGAAAGAGGGATGAGGAATGACTGCTTATTGGGTATGCTATTTCCTTTTGATGTGATAAGAATGTCCTGGACCTGGATAGAAGTGATGGTTGCACGACAAAAGTGATGGTTTGTAAAGCTACTAAATCTCATTAAATTGTACATTTTAAAATGGTTTATGGTTCATTTTACGTTATGAGAATTTTACCTCAACTTAAAAAAAATCTCTTGGGGCACCTGAGTGGCTTAGTCATTAAGCGTCTGCCTTTGGCTCAGGGTGTGATTCCTAGGGTCCTGGGACTGAGCCCCACATCAGGCTCCCTGATCTGCTGGGAGCCTGCTTCTTCCTCTCCCACTCCCCCTGCTTGTGTTCCCTCTCTCACTGGCTGTCTTTCTCTCTGTCAAATAAATAAATAAAATCTTAAAAAAAAATTTTTTTTTTAAAATTTCTTTCCAAAGTTAAAGACTAGCTTTTTACCAACGGCTAGACCCTCATCCCTTTAGAGCCAAAACCATGGAAGCACAATTCCCGCCTGTCAGACAACATCTGGCTGGGTCCTTATTCTACTTTTTAGGAAAACCCAACACTGCCAATGCAATTATGCTAAACAACTCAACGACTATCACACTTTTCAAAATGAACACTCAACAAGATACATTTCCAACAGAATTTTTTTAAAGGAACTGCATGTAATCCAACACTATTTTTCTGAGTTATAGAGATTGTATTCTACATAAAATAGCTGTGAGTTGACGAGCAGTCGGAAAACCTATGCTCTAGTCCTGGCTCTGTTAAGTGTCCCTGGTCCGGTAATTAACCTTTCTTTTTTTTTTTTTTTTTTAACATTATTTATTTATTTTTTCGATAGAGATAGAGACAGCCAGTGAGAGAGGGAACACAAGCAGGGGTAGTGGGAGAGGAAGAAGCAGGCTCACAGCAGAGGAGCCTGATGTGGGGCTCGATCCCAGAACGCTGGGATCACGCCCTGAGAGTGAAGGCAGACGCTTAACCGCTGTGCCACCCAGGCACCCCTAACCTTTCTTTTTTTTAATTTAAATTAATTAATATATATTATTGGATTAAGAGGTAGAGGTCAGTGATTCATCAGTCTTAGATAATACCCAGAGCTCATTACATCATGTGCCCTTCTTAATGTCTATTACCTGGTTACCCCATCCCCCAACCCCCCTCCCCTCCAGTAACCTTCACTTTGTTTCCTATGATTAAGAGTCTCTTATGGTTTGACTCCCTCTCTAATTTCATCTTGTTTTATTTTTTCCTCTCTTCCCCCATGATCCTCTGTTTTGTTTCTTAAATTCCACACGAGTGAGATCATATGATAATTGTCTTTCTCTGATTGACTGATTTCACTTAGCGTAATACCCTCTAGTTCCATCCACGTCATTGCAAATCGCAAGATTTCATTTTTTTCTGATGGCTGAGTAGTAATCCATTGTATATATATACCACATCTTCTTTATCTATTCATTTGTCAATGGACATCTGGGCTTTTTCCATAGTTTGGCTATTGTGGACATTGCTGCTATAAACATTGAGGTGCAGGTGCCCCTCTGGATCACTACATTTGTATCTTTGGGGCAAATCCCTAGTAGTGCAATCGCTGGGTCGTAGGGTAGTTCTATTTTCAACTTTCTGAGGAACCTCCATACTGTTTTCCAAAGTGGCTGCAACAACTTTCATTCCCATTGTAAGAGGGTTCCTCTTTCTCCACATCATCACCAACACCTGTCATTTCCTGACTTGTTAACTTAAGCCATTCTGAACAGTGTGAAGTAGTTATCTCATTGTGGTTTTGATCTGTATTTCCCTGATGCCAAGTGATATTGAGCATTTTTTCATGTGTCTATTGGCCATGTTTTCTTTGGAGAAATGTCTGTTCACATCTTCTGCCCATTTCTTGACTGGATTATTTGGTTTCGGGGTGTTGAGTTTGATAAATTCTTTATAGATCTTGGATACTAGCCTTTTATTTCATAAGACATTTGCAAATATCTCCCATTCCATGGCTTGCCTTTTAGTATTGTTGAATGTTTCCTTTGCTGTGCAGGCACTTTTTATCTTGATGAAGTCCCAACAGTTCATTTTTGCCTTTGTTTCCCTTGCCTTTGGCGACGTGTCTAGCAAGCAGTTGCTGTGGCAGAGGTCGAGGAGGTTGCTGCCTGTGCTCTACTCTAGGATTTTGATGGATTCTGGTCACACTCAGATCTTTCATCCATTTTGAGTCTATTTTTGTGTATGGTATAAGGAAATGGTCCAGTGTCATTCTTCTGCACATGGCTGTCCAATTTTCCCAACACCATTTGTTAAAGAACTATCCTTTTTCCATTGGATATTCTTTCCTGCTTTGTCAAAGATTAGTTGAGCATAGAGTTAAGGGTCTATTTCTGGGTCTTCTATTCTGTTCCATTGATCTATGTGTCTGTTTTTGTGCCAGTACCATACTGTCTTGATGATTACAGCTTTGTAATAAAGTTTGAAGTTTGGCATTGTGATGCCACCAGTTTTGGTTTTCTTTTTCAACATTCCTTTGGCTATTTGGGGTCTTTTCTGGTTCAATACAAATTTTAGGATTATTTTATCCAGCTCTGTGAAAAAAGTTGATGGTATTTGGATAGGGATTGGATTGAATGTGTAGATTGTTCTAGGTAGCACTCTACACATTTTAACAATATTTGTTCTTCTAATCCATGAGCATGGAACATCCTTCCATTTCTTTGTGTCTTCCTCAATTTCTTTCATGAGTATTCTATAATTTTCTGAGTACAGTTCCCTTTGCCTCTTAGGTTAGGTTTATTCCTAGGTATTTTATGGTTTTGGGTGCAGCTGTAAATGGGATCAATACCTCAATTTTTCTTCTGTCTCATTGTTAGTGAATAGAAATACAACCTATTTCTGTGCATTGATTTTATTTATATCCTGCCACTTCGCTGAATTCCTGTATGAGTTCTAGCAATTTTGGGGTGGAGTCTTTTGGGTTTTCCACATAGAGTATCATGTCATCTGTGAACACTGAGAGTCTGACTTCTTCTTTGCCAACTCCAATGCCTTTTCTTTTTGTGGTCTGGTTGCTGAGGCTAGGACTTCTAGTACTATGTTGAACAGTGGTGACAGTGGACATCCCTGCTGTGTTCCTAACCTTAGAGGAAAAGCTCTCAGTTTTTCCCCATTGAGAATGCTATTTGCTGTGGGCTTTTCACAGATGGTTTTTATGATATCGAGGTATGTACCATCTATCCGTACACTGTGAAGAGTTTTAATCAAGAAAGATGCTGCTGTACTTTGTCAAATGCTTTTTCTTCATCTATTGGGAGGATCATATGGCTCTTGGCCTTTCTTTTATTTATGTAGGGTATCACACTGATTGATTTGGAGATGTTGAACCACCGTTGCAGCCCAGGAATAAATCCCACTTGGTCATGTTGAATAATCCTTTTAATGTACTGTTGGATCCTATTGGCTAGTATCTTGGTGAGAATTTTTGCATCCATGTTCATCAGGGATATTGGTCTGTAATTCTTTTTGCTGGGGTCTTGGTCTGGTTTTGGGATCATGGTAATATTGGCCTCATAGATAGAGTTTGGAAGTTTCCTTCCATTTCTTTTGTTTGAAACAGCTTCAGAAGAATAGGTATTAATTCTTCTTTAAACGTTTGGTAGGATTCACCTGGGAAGACACTGGTGCTGGACTCTTGTTTGTTGGAAGATTTTTGATCACTTGCTGGTTATGGGTCTGTTCAGGTGTTCTATTTCTTTCTGTTTCAGTTTTAGTAGTTAATACATCTCTAGGAATCCATCCATTTCTTCCAGATTGCCTAATTTGTTAGAATATAGTTGCTCATAATATGTTCTTATAATTGTATTTCTTTGGTGTTGGTTGTGATCTCTTTCATTCATGATTTTATTTATTTGGGTCCTTTCTCTTTTTGTTTTGATAAGTCTGGCCAGGGGCTTATCAATCTTATTAATTCTTTCAAAGAACCCAGCTCCTAGTTTCGTTGATCTGTTCTACTGTTCTTTTGGTTTCTATTTCACTGATTTCTGCTCTTAGTAATTCTCTTCTCCTGCTGGGCTCAGGCTTTATTTGCTATTCTTTCTCCAGCTGCTTTAGGTGGAAGGTTAGGTTGTATATTTGAGACCTTTCTTGTTTCTTGAGAAAGGCTTGCATTGCTATATACTCCCCTCTTAGGACCACCTTTGCTGCATCCCAAACGTTTTGAACAGTTGTGTTTTCATTTTCATTTGTTTCCATGAATTTTCAAAATTTTTCTTTAATTTCCTGGTTGACCCATTCATTCCTCAGTAGGATGCTCTTTAGCCTCCATGTATGTGAGTTCTTTCCAAATGTCCTCTTGTGATTGAGTTCCAGTTTCAAAGCACTGTGGTCTGAAAATATACAGGGAATGATCCCAATCTTTTGGTACCTGTTGAGAACTGATTTGTGACCCAGTATGCGATCTATTCTGGGGAATGTTCCATGTGCACTCGAGAAGAATGTGTATTCTGTTGCTTTAGGATGGAATGCTCTTAATATATCTGTGAAGTCCATCTGGTCCAGTGTGTCATTTAAAGCCTTTGTTTCCTTGTTGATCTTCTGCTTAGATGATCTGTCCATTGCTGCGAGTGGAATGTTAAAGTCCCCTACTATTATTGTATTATTATGGATGTGTTTCTTTAATTTTGTTATTAATTGATTTATAAATTTGGCTGCTCCCATGTTAGGGGCAAAAATATTTACAATTGTTAGATCTTCTTGTTGACAGACCCTTTAATTATAATACAGTGTCCTTCCTCAACTCTTATTACAGTCTTTGGTTTAAAATCTAATTTGTCTGATATAAGGATTGCCACCCCAGCTTTCTTTTCATGTCCACTAGCACGATAAATGGTTTTCCACCCCCTCACTTTATATCTGGAGGTGTCTTTGGGTCTAAAATGAGTCTCTTGCAGAGAGCATATCGACGGGTCTTGCTTTTTATCCAATCTGATACCCTGTGTCATTTGATTGGGGCATTTAGACTGTTTACATTTAGAGTAATTATTGCAAGATATGAATTTAGTGCCATCGTATTACATGTAAAGTGACTGTTACTGTATATTGTCTCTGTTCCTTTCTGTTCTATGCTACTTTTGGGCTCTTACTTTGCTTAAAGGATCCTTTTTAATATTTCTTGCAGGACTGGTTTGGTGATCACAAATTCTTTTAGTTTCTGTTTGTCCTGGAAGCTTTTTATCTCTCCTTCTATTATGAATGATATCCTAGCTGGATAAAGTATTCTTGGCTGCATATTTTTCTCATTTAGCACCCTGAATATATGATGCCCATCTTTTCTGGCCTGCCAGGTCTCTGTGGAGAGGTCTGCCAGTCTCTTGTCCTGAGCTGCTTTCAGGATTTTCTCTTCGTCTCTGAGATTTGCAAGTTTCACTATTAAATGTTAGGGTGTTGACCTATTTTTATTGATTTTGCGGGGGGTTCTCTGTGCCTCCTGGACTTGGATGCCTGTATCCTTCCCCAGATTAGGGAAGTTCTCTGCTATCATTTGCTCCAATATATCTTCTGCCCCCCTCTCTCTTTCCTCTTCTTCTGGAATCCTAATTATTCTATATTGTTTCACTTTATGGTATCACTTCTCTCTTGAATTCTCCCCTCATGATCCAGTAGTTGTCTCTTTTTCTCAGCTTCTTTATTCTCCAACATTTGCTCTTCTATATCACTAATTCCCTCTTCTGCCTCATTTATCCTAGCAGTTAGAGTCTCCATTTTTTATTGCATATCATTAATAGCCTTTTTTATTTTGACTTGATTAGAGTTTAGTTCTTTTATTTCTCCAGAAAGGGATTCTCTAGTGTCTTGTATGCTTTTTTCAAGCCCAGCTAGTATCTTTGTAATTGTTATCCTGAACTCTAGTTCCAACATCTTACTTATGTCCATGCTGATTAGGTCCCTGGCAGTCAGTACTGCCTCTTGTTCTCTTTTTTGAGGTTTTTCCGTCTTGTCATTCTTTAAAAAAGTGGTTGCTTTTCTATTTGTAGAGTTGCAGCTATTCTTTTCTTAGATCTCCAGTTGAGTTCGCAGGTGTTCAGAATGACTGGATAGCTATCTAGCTGAATTCCTGGGACCAGATGAAACTAAGGCCTCCTATTCCTCTGCCATCTTGGCTCTTCCCAGTAATTAACATTTCTGACCCTCACTTTCAGCATCTCTTAAAGTGTAGTCAAGACTCTGACTCCATGACTATGATGAATATAAAGCTATAGTAATAACTTCTCACTCAACTTTAATTTCTGGAACAAACAAACATCCAGAAGCTTTAGAAATAATGTAAGTCAAGTGAGAGCTGTGATTTATTTAAAACAATAAAGTAGACCTACAGCTGGCGCATCTTCAGAAATTCAAGGGAGAAAAAACACGAATAACTAAATTTTTTAAAAATCTTTTAATTATTTTCAACTTTTTTTCCACAGAACTTTAATATGAAAGGTAAAAATTTTGAGGTCTGTTTCTATAACTTTTATTTTACCTGTGAACCCTTGGGTGGGTGCTAAAGACCAGTGAAATAATTTTGCCAGTTGAAGCCTACCTCATCCAAATTCATGGATAAGCCACTGCTATAAATGTAATGGCTAGGTAGCAAATGCAGCAGACTGGGAGCATTATGGAATCAAAAGAAGCATAGTATCCTTCCTTCAAGATGCTACCTCTTACACAGAGAAGCTCTAACAAAAAGCTGATTTATCTAAAATGCAATCTTACATTATCTTTCAATGGTCTTATTCATTTCTCCCACCCCTTTTTATTCTATAAAGGAATTATAGAAACTCACTGGTCTAGGCAAAGTACCCGTAACTTTTTCAAATGTAAATGATTACAGAGTTTCGAAAGAGAAAGGTCTCTGATGCCTTAAATTAAAAGTTGTCTTGTTTACTGACCTACTCCCCTACCTCACAGGTATGCTGGAAGGATAATGCTACCTGCTATTTAATGTTTTGAAAACACCTTCAATTCCTCACAAGATTAGGACAGTGCTAAATTTATAAATTTCAGTGTTCTATTAGATCCTATTAGATGTAGAGTGTCCCATGTTTTTCTTAATTGGTCGTTGATCCTTAAGTTACAAGGGCATCTGAAGCAATTCTTTAAATGTCACGCACCTTTCCATGCCACCTGCTGGCCCTTACTAACTTAATGCTCCACTGCCTTTCCTTTTCAGTTTTTCAGAATGAACATGACCTTTAAGATGCTGGTATATTGCAGCAATGTTTGCAATAGTAAAATCGAGACCATTTAATGCTAAGAACGACTAAATAGGGGCGCTTGGGTGGCTCAGTCATTAAGCGTCTGCCTTTGGCTCAGGGCGTGATCCCGGAGTCCCTGGGATCGAGCCCCGCATTGGGCTCCCTGCTCTGCTGGGAGCCTGCTTCTTCCACTCCCCCTGCTTGTGTTCCCTCTCTCGCTGGCTGTCTCTCTCTCTCTCTCTGTCAAATAAATAAATAAAATCTTAAAAAAAAAAAAAAAAAAGAACCACTAAATAAATTATAATACATAATTACAGAATATAGTGTATATACACAATGTATGTATAGTTTATATATAGTACATATGGTGTATAATTATGACACATATAGTAATATATAGCATACCCATACCTATATTATATATAGGATATCTATATTATATATTATAGCACATCAATAGAATGGAAACAATGCAGCTACCAAAAATTATAGCACCAAAGAATAGCTATTGGCAGTAAAAGGTGTCTATAATATATTGTTCAGTGAGAACAAATTAGAGCAAAATTGTGTAGAGCAAAACTGACCATATTTGTTTTAACAATGTTTATTTCTCCTGAAGACCCTTAGTTGGAATTTCTTTCATTTTTTTCTTTCAAAAGATTTTATTTAAATTCTAGTTGGTTAATATATAGTGTAGTATTAGTTACAGGGATAGAATTCAGTGATTCATCACTTGCATATAACACCCAGTGCTCATTACAAGTGCCCTCCTTAATGCCCATCACCCATTTACCTCCATCCCCCCACCCCCTTAGTTAGAATTTCTAATGACCATTATCTAATAATAAGCCAAAAGAAGTTTATCAATAATCTAGCTTATAAATAAGCCAATTCCCAGATGCAACAGGAACATCAAGTCCAGTTACCATCTTTTATATAAAAAAGGTTTACATACACACATATGTGTATGTTTACGTGTACACTGGAGAAGGTCTAAAAAGTCTAAAAGGTCATGCATAAACCAAGAAGTTGATGGGAATTATCTCAAAGGACTGCTAACAACTTTTTCTTTTCTTTACTTAGCAGCATTTTCTATTATTTTAATAATAACTAAAGGTATTTCTTGGATAATGTTTTTATAAACATTTACTTTGTATACATTTTTATATACATTTATTTTGCAAATGCTAACTTAAGCAGAACTACACTACGGAAGCTCCTATATGGTTATTGCCACAGTGAGATGGTCTGTTTAATTAGTTAACATTTAAAGCCCAGGACAGAAAAGCACTTAATAAACTCAGGCTTTCCAGAAATGAAACCAAAAAAAGGCACTGGACCTATTCTACCAGTTCTGGAAAAGTGGGGAGCCATTGCCCACTATACACCGACTGCCTGCTTCAAGTCCACCTCTCCTGGCCTGAGGCCAAGAGGTACAACAGGCAAAACACAGAGAAAAAGGACTGATTAGAGAGGGGGATTATTGTGGGTTTCTACCGCTTTACTCTAATAGCAAGTACTTGAAGAAAGAGTTGTAAAACAGCATTAGGAGATGAGGTATGTTCTACAGGGGTAATTTATACCAACAGAGTTCCTTATAATCATGAGTTACTCCTCTAGCATGGTAATGATTCTAATAGTCTCAAAGTTCACATAAAGTTCCTTCTAAACTGGGTCTTCACTAGACCGTCCTACTCCGGTTTTATTTAAATATGACGGGGCCACTTTAGGCGAGTTAGCGGATACCACATAAGAATACTCAGAGAGGGGCGGCTGGGTGGCTCAATTGGTTAAGCATCCAACTCTTGATCTCAGTTCAGGTTTTGATCTCAGGGTTTGGGTTTAGGCCCCACATTCAACTCCACGCCTGGCATGAAGCCTACTTTAAAAAAAAAATATTCAGGGAAATAGCTACTGAAAATAATGAGAGCTCTGTAATATTCTACATTGAACTTGTTGCCTGATAGAATCTACTTATTCCTTTGAACAAGCGCTACTCAATCTAATTGAACGAACAAGGCCACCCCAAGATCCAGCGTACCTCTTGGCCTATAAGAGGCCACAGTGCTATCATACACTATCTGTTCCCGTCACTGAGAATGAGCATGATATTATATCCTGACCAAGTCCTCAATATAAAGTATATTTAAGTAAGGTTACCCTTAAATAGCTGTGGCTTCACATTTATATACTATGCAAATAAAGTCTATTCTTTGAATCATGTAAACCAAACTCCCCCCCACCCAATTAACTTAAAAGTCTTAAGAATCTTTTTGGAATGCAAACACCCACACACATACCCAACTTTAGCTATTTTTGTAAATTTGTATTTTCTTATACCAGGTTTTCTTAAGAGTACACACCTGTATTCTGTATTAGGCTGGCAACTTCTAATTTGGGACAGAATGTATACAAGAAACCAGATGGAAATTTTAATAGACAGGTCATGTCATAACATTTGTTCTCATAAAAGTTTTTCAGATACTACCTAAATATGTTTAATCTTGGAAACTTGGTCCATTGGAAGGCCAATAATGGGGGTGCCTGGGTGGCTCAGTCGTTAAGCATCTGCCTTCAGCTCAGGGCATGATCCCAGCATTCTGGGATCGAGCTCCGCATCAGGCTCCTACCCTGGGAGCCTGCTTCTTCCTCTCTCCCACTCCCCCTGCTCATGTTCCCTCTCTCACTGGCTGTCTCTTTCTGTCAAATAAAGAAATAAAAAATATTTAAAAAAAAAAAAAAGAAGGCCAATAATGAAGTTGGGAAATTCCTCTTTCATTCAGTTCAAGAGATAACCAAGTGGAGAATCAAACAAACAAAAAGACACTCTCTCCATGAGCAAAGGATTCTAAGGGTACCTGTTGAGTAAGGTATATTCCGGGGGCTTGGCACTAGGAAGCACTTCTCTGAAGTAGGACAGAGCTCTGGACCAAATCACAACCAAAGGTAAGTCTCAGGCAGAGCTGCAGAAATCGGGGTAACAGGGTTTGTATGAGCCATCTCAGCCCGACACATACCCTCAATTTCTTCTTTCTTCCTCTGCTCAGGCTTCTGGGATTCAACCTGCTTATACTTCCTTTTTTTTTTTTAATAATAATATTTTTTTATTATGTTAGTCACCATACAGTACACCCCTAGTTTTTGATGTAAAGTTCCATGATTCATTACTTGCGTATAACCCAGGGCACCATGCAATACGTGCNTGTTAATCACCATACAGTACATCCCCAGATTCTGATGTAAAGTTCCATGATTCATTACTTGCGTATAACACCCAGGGCACCATGCAATACGTGCCCTCCTTAACACCCATCACCAACCTATCACATCCCCCCCCCGAAGCCCTCAGTTTGTTTCCCAGAGTCCACAGTCTCTATGGTTCATTTCCCCTTCTGTTTTACCCCCCCTTTCTTCTTCCCTTTTTTCTCCTACCGATCTTCCTACTTCTTATGTTCCATAAATGAGTGAAACCATATGATAATTGTCTTTCCCTGATTGACTTATTTCGCTTAGCATTATCTTCTCCAGTCCCATGCATGTTGCTGCAAATGTTGTGAAATAAGTCCTTCTGATAGCTGAGTAATATTCCATTGTATATATGGACCACAGCTTCTTAATCCAGTCATCTGTTGAAGGGCATCTCGGCTCCTTCCATGATTTGGCTATTGTGGACAATGCAGCTATGAACATTGGGGTGCATATGGCCCTTCTCTTTACTACGTCTGTATCTTTGGGGTAAACACCCAGTAGTGCAATGGCTGGGTCATAGGGTAGTTCAATTTTTAACTTTTTAAGGGACCTCCACACTGTTTTCCAAAGTGGCTGTACCAACCTGCATTCCCACCAATAATGTAGGAGGGATCCCCTTTCTCTACATCCTCTCCAACAATTGTTGTTTCTTGCCTTGTCTATCTTTGCCATTCTAACTGGCGTAAGGTGGTATCTCAGTGTGGTTTTGATTTGAATTTCCCTGATGGCTAATGATTTTGAACATTTTTTCATGTGTCTGTTAGCCATTTGTATGTCTTCATTGGAAAAGTGTCTGTTCATATCTTCTGCCCATTTTATGATTTGTTTATTTGTTTCTCGTGTATTGAGTTTGAGAAGTTCTTTGTAGATCTTGGATACCAGTCCTTTATCTGTGGTGTCCTTTGCAAATATATTCTCCCATTCCGTGGGCTGCCTCTTAGTTTTTTTGACTGTTTCCTTGGCTGTGCTGAAGCTTTTTATCTTGATGAAGTCCCCACAAGTTCATTTTTTTCTTTTGTTTCTTTTGCCTTTGGAGATGTGTCATGAAAAAAGTTGCTGTGGCCAATGTCAAAGAGGTTGCTGCCTGCTTACACTTCCATCAGCATTACTCTCACCTACCCCAAGTTCTCTTCCTGTCCTCACAGACAAATAACCCTGGTCTGAGATATACTTAACTAGCTCAATTCAATTATCCATAAAATGGCAACAGAGAAGTACTTAACTCAGAGACTGGGGTAGGAGTATGGGTATCAAATCCTTGCAACAGTTCCTGGCACACAATTAGCAAGATGTTAAGTGTCAGCCATTACATGTTATTATTACCATTGTTTAGAACAATGTTTGATAGAACAACACTATACATCTGTGTCATTATTTGTTTTAAGTATCTGGTTGCTCGTCATTATAGACCGTGAGAATAGTAATAAGAACATGGGAAGTTTTTTAAATTTAGAAATCTTACACAAATCTTATCTTATATTCATGGTTCCTGGCTACTTGCTAACAGCACTCTCATCGAAAGTCCATTGTGAGGGTGACACCTCCACCCTTTCTCACATCTGTACCTCTGTTGTGCCTTTCTCTTAGTGAGCCTTCATTTACTGAAACTCAATTCTCTTGTGGCCTAATTTAAATGGGCCCTCCTTTCTGAGGCCCACCATCTAATATACTAATAACTTGCATTTTCCTTTTGTTCATTTTGCCTCTCTCCCCAATTAGAATATAAGCTTCATGAGGATAGAGATTGTTATACTTTATTTACGGATGAATCCCTGTGCCTAGAATAGTACCTGGCATATACATTTTCAATGAATGTTGTTGAATGCTGACTGTGCAATCTGGCCTACCCCAGACTCATCAAATAAATCTGTTTGAACCACCATATCAGGTGTTCTGTGACTTACAGCCAAATACATTCCCAACTGTTAAAGTACCATAGAATACTGATAAAATATTTGTTATTATCCCTGCTAGTGTTATTACTGTTATTACAATGAATTAACTAGTATTTATATGTGCTTACTATGTTCTAGATATGACATTCTATATTTTTAGCATATTGCAAAAATTCCACTAAGTTATAACAGTAACTTTTGAGGTACATACCAATTTTACAGACGAAGAAACTGAGGCTCAGGGAAGCTAAAACAGCTTGCCCAAGGTAACACATAGAGGAAATAACAAGCACAAGCTGTAAACCCAAGTTTCTGGCTCCAGTGTCAACACTTTTACCTAGTGTACAGGACTGCCAAGTCTGTGAAATATCCATAAAGAAGTCTTCTCTCCTTAAAATAACAAAGCTCTATAGGTTAGGAATCCTATTATCCAAGCCATGGTATCTACCAAAGCAATTAATGTGTTAGACCCTTCAATATCTACTGTGTAAACATTCGTTAGAAAGATGGAAAAGTGAATACCAAGCTTGCTTTGGAAATTTAAGCTTTTATAGAAATGAGACAAGAATATACATTGTTAAAAAACCGATTTACTATATTTATGACTTTCCCCTTGCTTTCTCTTGAATGTGGGGATTCTCCTGTTTGGATTGTATTTGCCACTCAAGGGCCTGGAAGACAAAAAAAAAAAAAAAAGTCTCCTAACAAATTAAATGATTGGTGTTGTATGCATTTAGAGATAATGATGGATTTGATGGCTTTATTTTCAGTGCAAACCAGTAGGCTCTCTGCCACATATGGTAACCCCTAGGCCCTTAGGCAGCCATTGCTCATACAAAATAATGTCAGTTCCTAGCTGGGTGAGACAAGGAAACACACACACATACACACACATAAAACAACATATTTGGAGAAGGCAGAGCCAAAAACTGAATGGAGCCATGAAGAAAGCCTGCAACGTACACAATTCTCTTTTCCTCCCTTTCAACTCAGTGATCTGTAGCAGTTTCCCATAAAAGACATTAAGTAGAGATGTGTAAGCAGCTGAAGATAGATGAATGAATTGTGTGACGCTGAAAATCTGTGAATTGAAGAATCTAATACATGAACCGAAATAAAAAACATTCTCCTCCTCCAAAGAGTCGTATGAACAAATCAATGGGAAAGAAAAAAGTTGGAAAGAGAATGAGACAAAGAACAAAATCTGTTCTGTGTGACACATTTATAAAACTGATGGCCTGTCAGCAAGACACTGATGAATATTTTTGCAGGATAAAAATGGCAACCCAGTGTCTAAAAATAAACCACTGCGCTGCAGACCTGTCTGGTTCAGCTACACCACTGGAATACAAACACTCACTCACTAGTACATCTTGACTCAGGGTTTCACGAAGAAAGAAAAACTGAACATTTTGTTAGCAAGAGAAGATATTTTACATGGTTTTAAATCAGTTATGTTCTCTATACAATATACATTTGAATTTAAGTTCAAATGATTTTCATTCACTAAAAAAGGTAAAATAAATGGTAACAGTAATAAACCATTAACTCATCTTAAGTAAGATTTTTCTCCCAAGCCAATTACAATAAAACAGAGTAGTATTATGACCATCTCGTGATAATATCCTAAAATCATAATCTAAAAATAAAATTATAAATTATTTCTAAGCTGTGCTGCTTTGAAAGGCAGACCTAGTCAAAATGCCATGTCCAAATCACTCTGGAGATGGGGTGAAAACCTATTACCTCATTTGCAGCTAAGCTCTACAATAAAAAGCTGTTGGCTAAAATGCAAAAGCGAATTTCTATCCTTTAGAAGCAGCACTTTAATTCATCAAATCCATTCGCCTTACTCAATCCTGCCTTATGTGTTATGATTCTGGTCTTAACTAAATGGTAATTTCAACTCCAGGGAGTTACACATCTCTGGGAAGCTCTCCCAGAACATTTTGATTATTACCATGCCACCATTTTTTACAGTAAACATGAATTAATTCTCCATGACAATATAATATGAATAATATTTACCCTCAATCTTTTATGACCACACACACCCAGGTGGAATAAATAGGGGGGATAAAAACCAGATCAACATTTCAGGGACCAATGACATTTTCACAACACAGTACCAACACCGCCAAATTCTTAGTGGTATTCAGTTGTGCTACTCATTGCACAGTAAATAGTTACACATTAAATAAATATATCCCCAATACTCAGCCATATACTCCTTCCATTGCAGCTCACTTCTCAATCTAAACAATAGCAAAGTTTCTTTCTTTTTTTTTTTTTAAGATTTTATTTATTTATTTGACAGAGATAGAGACAGCCAGTGAGAGACGGAACACAAGCAGAGGGAGTCGGAGAGGAAGAAACAGGCTTCCAGCGGAGGAGCCTGATGTGGGGTTCGATCCCAGAACGCCGGGATCATGCCCTGAGCCGAAGGCAGATGCTTAACGACTGAGCCACCCAGGCACCCCAATATAGCAAAGTTTCTTAATGAAAAAAATACATGTATAAAGAACCATAAGATAAAAACAATTTCAGCTTTAGGAGTTTTAAAAATCATTGATCTAGGGGCACCTGGGTGGCACAGCGGTTAAGCCTCTGCCTTCGGCTCAGGGCGTGATCCCGGCGTTACGGTATCGAGCCCCACATCAGGCTCCTCTGCTATGAGCCTGCTTCTCTATCCCACTCCCCCCTGCTTGTGTTCCCTCTCTCGCTGGCTGTCTCTATCTCTGTCCAATAAATAAATAAAATCTTTAAAAAAAAAAATCATTGATCTATTTTCATGGTAGGCATCACAAACTTAATGGTCAAAATAAAACTTTTAATTCTCACTTCAAGCTTGTTCCTCTATCAGAATTCCCCTTGGGACCATCCATTCATTCCACTGACTAAGACAAAAAGCCTCATAGTCAGCTTTGAGTCCTTTCTTCCCCACATTCTGTATCTAATCGTCCACAAGACCTGTCTACTGTCTCTCAAATACATATACAAGCACTTCTCATTCCCTAAAGCACCACTTCCTAGGTTCAAGGCTCCATCATTTGTATCTAACCTAGATGACTGTGAGTGAGGCTCCTTAATGTCCATCCTACTTTCATCGTTGGCCATTACAGTCTATTCATCACACAGCAGCCAAGTCATCTTCATAAAAAGCAAATGACATCACATCATTACCCCTCTTGAATTCCTCCAGTGACTTTCCATTACTCAAAATAAAATCCAACGTTCTTCCCATGTCCTATAGGATCTTTCATGACCTCATTCATGCTCACCTCTTCTACTACCATCTTCCTCTTCTATGCTCTCTGCCTATTTATGTAGCTCAGCCAATGAATGGCCTTGCCTTTTCTCAAACACATCAAGCCCAGTCCTACTGTGGCTCTTTTTACTTGCTTTTCCCGGTCTAAAACACTCTTAACCCAATGCTTCAGAAAACTGGCTCCTTCTCATTACTAAGGTCTCCACTCAACATGTCTTCAGAAAGGTCTCCCTAACTACCGTATCTAACTCACATAGTAGTTACTCTCTATCCTCTTTATCTTTGCTTTATTCCATTAGAGCACATATCACCGTCGGTGATTAAATTATTTATGGGTCTAGTTGATTATGTCAATCTTTCCCTACTTGAAGTTCTCTGTCTTACACATCACTGAAACCCCTAAAAACCCTAATGTATAAATCAATCATATACAGCAACAGAGAATACAAACTCAAATACTTATAGAAACCAGACAGGTAATGTGAGTAAAGCAGGCAATTTCCAGCCAATGTGAAAATGCAAGCCAATACTTTTGCTTACTATTTTTCAAGAAAGGTCAGATAAACAACTTTCTAAATGAAATCTTCCAACTGTTTAATGTTGGCAACTTATTGTGCTTTTTTTAAAAATTAAAACTCTCTACCAAATATTGCCAAATTAACCATGTCTGTAAACCAGATACATACACAGGCCACCACCTGTTAATTTCTCCCTTATAGTAAAATCTCCTAAATTTAGACTTAGTAGGTGTGACAGATTATTCTAAAGATGACAACAACAGTCCCTCCCATTCTTCATGCCCTTTTACAATGTACAACTGTCATTCCTCCTATCAAGAGAGGGAATCTATCTTCCCCTTCCCTTGGGTATATGACTTACTTTGATTAACTTTGCGTCTTCTGACCCAGGCCTTTGGGAGGCCTTGCAGTCAAGTAAGGAAGTCCACCTATAACCACTGAATGATGAGAGGGCTTGTGGAGATCCGAGATCCCAAAGATGAGGGAGGCCATCTGAAATTCTCTGGGCTCCATCAATACTCCAAAAGCAGCACGAGGCCTCCAGACATGTGAGGACATAATCATGAATCCTCCTGCCCCAGCAAAGCCATCTTCACTGACTCCACATGGTACCAAGGTGAGCAATCGCAGCCAGCCCTGCCCAAATTCCCAACCCACAAAATTGTAAGGAATGAAATGACTGTTGTTTTAAGCAATTATATTTTGTGGTAGCATGTTTCTCACTAATAGAGAATTGAGACAGAAACTGATACCCAAAAGTGAGGTGCCAAAAACAAAAACCTAAAACACGTGGCATTTGCTTGGGACCAAGGGACAGGTGGGGACTGGAAAAGTGGCAAGTAGAATGATAGCAGAGGCACCATTAGAAAATTGTTATTAGAGGCTGGAGAAAAAGCAAGCCAGGTTATACAGCAGTGGGATGTTTGGCAAGGATGTTGGCCGCAATAGGGTGAAAGCTAGACTATTTATCTAATGAACTGGTGGCTCTGGCTAAAGATACTTCCAGGCAGAATATTAAAAGTGCCAACTGACTTCTTTTAACTGCCTGTGATAAAATATAAGAAGAGAGAAATAAAGACCTGTTTAATTTTCAAGTAGAATTTAAAGATACAGAGGGCACAGGACAGTCTTGCCAACCAGCGTAAGATTCTCATATTAAAAAATCACCCCAGGGTAAATATCAAATTAAGAGTTTGTCCACAAAATCTTCTGTTGAGACCTTGGAAAGATTTAAGTATTGCCTAACAAACCCTTCTCACCTATACAAAGGGACTTCTAAGAATCTTGAGGACTTTGTCTTATAAACAGGCTTATCACTCCAAAGTATTGAGAAGTCTACCCTGGAAAGGACTTACAGATATGGCTTTAGGGGCTTAGAATCAACCCCCAATAAAATTCATAGAAAACTCTCAATGTTTTTAAGAAAATAACAGTACTAAAACTACCACCAGGTTGGATTAAGAGAGACAGAAACAGTTTAAAATGAAAAAAAAAAAAAAAGACTCTGAGAGTTTTCAACTTCACATAGAGGAAAAGTAGGTTGATAAAGCAAATACGACTCATTTCTTATGGGGGAAAAAAAAAAACAGCAGAGAAGAAAGCCAAGAGCAGAGGGTACAACTAATAGCCTCAAAAACAAATATATTAGGAAATAAATCAAAGGAGCAAAACTCACTCACTCTCATGATTCTCCATGAATGTAGTAAAAGAGCTGGCAACATGAGCCCAGATGGATTTCAAAATTGCTATGGACCAGTGATGGCTCTATTCTTCCCTTTCTTCCTCCTTTTGAATGGGAGTATCTATTGCAGTTTTCCCATCCCTGTCTCACCACTGTATGCTGGGTGTGGACAGGTGAGGTGGAAGGGTAGGCAACTTTGTCTTTTTAGTTCACGGACTTCCGGATCAGAAGAAGCCGCACCAAAGCAGTGATGCCTGAGAAACTTCACGTGCATCAGGGCTTTACTTAAATGATAAGATCCTGGACTTCAAGTTGATGCCATAATGACAGAAAACTTCTGGGAGAGAGAATGGTATTCTGCCTGTGGAAGAGATGTGACTTGTTACGCTCAGAGGGCTGGCTGTAGTGGAAAGTTTCCAAAAACAGCTGCAACAATACCTCCCATCTTATGCCACTCTGCAATGGGAATATGCCATTCTTCCATCACAAGGTGGAATCTTTTCTCCTCTGCCTTATTCTAGGTGGGTCCTGTGACTTACTTTGGCCAAGAGAATGTCATTATATGACTTGCAGATCAAGGCTTTAAGATATTATGCAATTTCTGTTTTTACCTTCTTGGAACCATCTCAGCGCCATGTAAGAATTGCTCAGTGTAGTCTAGTGGATGATGACAGGCCCTATGGAAAGGCCACATGGAGAATTAAGATTCCCCAGTCAACAACTAGTACCAAGGACCCCCCAGGGGAGCTGCCTCAACTAACACCTTGCAGAACAGAGAAAAGCTGTGTCCACTGAGCCCTGCCCAAATTCCTGATCCATAAATCATTAGCAGCAATATGTTTGGTTGTTTTTCTAAGCCGCTGAGTTTAGGGCAGCTTGCTATATAGCAACAGGTAACTGAAACACTGGGACAAAGGCCAGGCTGAAAAATGGAAATTTCCAAATGTTTAAATTCTGAAAAAACACATTTTTAATGCTTTTAAACATTCACAGTGACTTTTAAAATAATAATGCAGGATTCATTTCTTCATTCACCAAATATTTACTGAGCATCTAGTATGTGCCAGGTACTGTTCGAGGCCCTGGAAAAAGAGCCATGAATTAAAGCCCCGTAAAGCTTAGAACAAGGAGAGGCCTTTAGGGATCTGCTTTAATAAATAAAGTGATTTTTAATTAGTCCATCAATATTGTAAGTAAGTGTTTGCCAAATAACTAAATCTAGTTTTAACTTTCTCCTTGAAATTGTTACTTGGATGTTTTATCACTGTACCAGGAGCTATTTTTAGCCCAGCCCTTCTTCAGACTGAACTAGAAGAAAAACAAGGTCAAGATGATATAAGAACATGAGTAAATTTTGTGCACCTGAATTTTCAGATATCTTCAATGTACTGAATTTATTCCCTGATTTAGAATATTAGCACTTTCACACCTTTGCCCCTGCTGTCTCCTCTTCCTGGAGTGCCCTTCCCCTGCCTTCTTCACCTGGAGGACTCTTGCCATTCTCATCAATCACCCCCACTCCAGGTGCTTCTGCTCTCCCACTGCATCCTATGCATACATACAGTAGTCTCCCAACACACACACTAGAGCCCCAGCAGATGCCTGAAACCACACACGGTACCAAACCTTATACATGTTATGTTTTTTTCCTATACATACATACCTATCATAAAGTTTAATTTGTAAATTGGGCACATTAAGAGATTAACAATAATAATTAGTAAGATGGAACAATCATAATACACTGCAATAAGTTATGTGAATGTGTTCTCTCAAAATATCTTACTGTACTATACCCATCCTTCTTGTGATAGTATGAGATGATACAATCAATGCCTATACAATGATATGAAGTGATTCACAATTATATCAAAAGAAGAATCACCTGCTTCCAGAACCACAGTAGATCACAGATAACTGAAACCACAGAAATGTTATATTATCATATCACATAGTATTAGGCATATCATATTACAGTTTCTTGGTCTTTTGTTTAATTGCCCCTACTATAGATTCCCTGCTCCTCCAGGGAAGTAACCTAGAAAATTACATGTAATAGTAAGAGACAAATATCTGTTACATGAATGAGTGTTGTGACTTTGATGAAATCATGGTTCTCTCATGTGTAAAAAGGGGCAAGTAATCCAAGCAGAAGATGAAACTGCAACTGCCTGGGAAACTATAATGCATTATTCAAACCTTTTATCATTATTTACCAGACATGAGCACAAATTTTCTCTTTCCAATACTCAAGTTTACTCTCAAAATAGGAAGCCTTGTTACACTTGAGGACATTCAGAAAAGCGTATCAACTCCCAAATAATGTTCCTACACACGTACATATGAATTCTGGTTTGTTGTTTCTTTTTTTCTTTAATCAGTCACTACATTTTGCAGTCACCTATTCTATCCTATGTATCTGTATTTTAATCCAAAAGCACCAAAGAAAACCTTCGGGGCTTGAGACACACCAAACAGGCAAACACAATTTAATTGGTAGGTTTTAAGAGTCACAGGATTTTAGACCTGCTTAGGTCTATTTAGACTTAGCAACTTAGTTTTCAGGACACAATTCCTCTTCTTTTCACTAAATGCAGTTATTTGAAAATAAGGTTCTTACATATTACCGAATCTCAGACAAGATTATAAAAATGCATGGAAAGTTCTATTGGAGGGCACCTGGGTGGCTCAGTCGGTTAAGCGTCTGCCTTTGGCTCAGGTCAAGATTTCTGGGAGATCTAGTAGCACAACGGGCACCCCACAATGGGCACTCTGCTCAGCAGGGAACCCGCTTCTCCGTTTCCCCTTGGCTCCTGCCCCCTGCTTGTGCTCTCTCTGTCAAATAAATAAATAAAATCTTAAAAAAAAAAAAAAAAGAAAGAAAGAAAGAAAGAAAGAAAGAAAGAAAGAAAGAAAGAAAGAAAGTAAGTTCTATTGGACAACACTGCCTTAAATGAAAGAAACATAGTTTCAAACCAAATTGCTGCAAGGTCTTCCAAATTGGCTTTCAGCCTGCAGTAATGAAAACAGTGGGATATTTCAGAAGAAATGTTAAACAGGGGGGCACAGTCTGAGAAAAAGGAAATACATCATTTTTTCATAGGTTGATAGGAAGCAAAAAGTTTACATTAAAATTCACCCTTTGACATGACTAATATTCTAATTAAAGACAATTGATTTTGTTTAGCATAGTACTCTCCTTGTAAGGTAGATCTTTTTCTTAGCCTACATCTTCAACATCACCTCTAGAATTTGAAATAAGGGAGTGATTGTCTTAAAGCCTTCAAGTCCTAAATGTCTGATCATTTTCTTCAAATTAATATACCACACTACAGTTTTAAAGTATTCTACATGCTAAGATATGTACTGAATGTACTTAAGGCATATGTTATTTGGGACCCTAAGAGGCATATGTTATTTGGGACCCTAAGAGCTAATTGTTAATTCTCTAAAACCTAACTTCAGTGTACACTTTTGAATGGCTCCTTTCTAAAGATAAAATAAACATCCCTGCAAACTTACCTGAATTTAAATTTTTTAAGATTTATTTATTTGAGAGAGAGACAGAGCACAAGCAGGAGGAGGGGCAGGGGCAGAGGGAGAGGCAGACTCCCTGCTGAGCCAGAGCCAGACCCTGAGATCATGACCTGAGCTGAAATCAGATGCTAAACTGACTGAGCTACCCAAGTACCCCCAAACTTACCTTTAAAAAAATGACAAATTGGGGCATCTGGTTAAGCATCTGACACTTGATTTCAGCTCAGATCATGATCTCAGGATCATGAGATCAAGCCCTGCATGGGGATCCACTCTGGGCACCGAGCCTGCTTAAGATTCTCTCTGCCCTCTCCCTCTCTCCCTTCCTTTCTGGGGGGGAAAAAAAAGACAAATTTATCCAGTATTAAGACTTACATTTTATAGCCATGAATTAGGTCTTTTCTTTTGAAATATTAAACAAAAGTGGGATCCAAAGATGGTTTAGAGAAAGTGCACAAATTCAATGGAATTTTCAAAGAATTTCAAAGTGCAATGGTTAATTATTTACCCAATTAAAAACAACAACAACCACAAAGTATCTTTGCTTTGGAGTCTCCTGAGAGGCAAGCTGTGTGTTCATGTTCAAGTACTATGTCAAAACCCAGAGGAAACTTCACTAATAAGAATCATCTTCAATACAAACTTGCAGAAAGTGCTTGGTGCTCATCAGCACCCTCTAGAGTTCAGTGACTGCAGTTACTACAGATCTTTAAACGTAGTAATTCATTATTTAAAGGATAGAATAAAGGTAAAGAAATCTTAAGAAATGTAAATCACATTCATATTATCATTTTCCTTCAAAAATTTCAAAATTCCCCTCTAAAAGTCCACATACCATGCTTTTTTTAATGAGTTCAGTTTGGCAGTATCTCTTTAAGAAATATATGCTGTTCTGTAAGAGAGTTCAAACGAAAGACACTATGCCTTTTAAACTTTACTATGCAAAGATCCTTGCTTAAAATCTTATAAATTTAAGGTTTTTAATCAGGTATTTTTATTTCTAATTGTCCTCCATATGCCTAAATTTTAAGAATCACTCTAAATGTAAAAAGGTTTATTTAAAACATAGTCACTTAAAATAAGATAAAGAAGGAAGCTTCTATTTCTTGGACCTATAAAAAAATTCAAATGACAATTTGTTGTAAGGACAACTGGCCCAAGTTTTGTAAGAGTCAAGAAAAAGAAAGCCTGTGCTTACTATTTCTCAGATATTACTCACTACGTCATTTCAGTGAAGCATACCTCCAATTTGCACCAAATGCCAAACTACTATCAAATCTTTTCTGTTTCTGCTTCAACTAAGTAATCTGGTTCTCCCTCCCTTCCCCTGACAGAGACAGAGGAAGCCTGCAGGCACAATGTGCACATCATCATGCAGCAAAACTCAGCATCCCCTAAGTCTGGTTCTGGTGCCCAGCCCGGCCCTGCACGTGTAGCAACCCGTGTTCCAATCACGAGCTGCTGCAGTGCTCTCAGGGGCTCAGGCATGTGCAGTCACCATTCCCACAGACACCAAGAGACCAAATTCAGGCCAGGAATCATGGCACCAGAGAGCAGCCCTTTCTATTTAGAAAAGAGAAGAGTAATGGTCAACTCACAATTTTCTGAGTGTTAAGCTCACATGTAGGTGCTGCAGCAAAATGTTTCTGGTTTATACCCACTAAATTAATTTAGGGTATTTTTTGTCTTCAAAAATTAAAAAAAATAAAAATGAAAAGTCATCATCTGAGTTCATTCTAGGGGGGAAAAATCCAATTACTCAATACTCTCAACTCTTTAGACTTGCCGAATGTTTCATAAACTGAATACGTCATTATGGAGGGTACGAAACACAGCACCACACTGAATCAGCTACTCTGTGAAAGGCAATTATGTCAAAACACTGATAATAAATCCCTCTTTGGATCTTCAACAAACTCACGGAGTACTCATGCATCATATTCTTGCTTGTGATGAGTGAAAACAATCTCTTTTGTGTAGAAAATAGTTACGCAGCTCGGATCTTACCTGGATGCGGTACATCCTCTCCTCCCTGCTGCTTTTATTACTTGGGCTACTTCACTGCCCTGTGTTTTCTCCACTGGAGGGCACAGTTAGCTAAAAGAAAATTTGGTGAAACCTAATTTGGTCTGTTCTACAGTTCCAGAAAAAGTGTAGGTGAGAAGAGGTTAGAGCTGCTATCAAAAAGGATCCCTCGGTAATATATCTGAATTTCATTTCTCTGTTCTTGAAAAATCATTATAAAAGATAACCACTAACTGGCTAACAGCTAAGACAAAAAAAAAAAAAAAAACCACACAATTTTGTTCTAAACACCACCACCTATAAAGTATCCTTAAAAGATAAGATGGAAAGCAAAGAATGATTTTTTAAAAAGTGGAAAAGAACAACTCTAGGTACAGAATAACCTGCAGAATAAACAAACAGAAATTGTCCTCTTCAACAAAGTATACACAGCTCCAAGAGTCTCAACAAGGCATCTCCAGGAAAACGCGGTATTAAATCACTCGGTTCTTTTGCTATGACATAAATTATATGCTTGGTAAAAATACTTGCTTTTATTTTCTATTTTTGCATTATCATTTTAGAGATAAGCCAATAGGAGATGCTATCTGGCAATTCATTCACAGCTCCCTTTTCTTTATAAACCTAAGCAATCCTAAGGGTGTAATGCAAAATATTTTCAATATATTTAGAAAAAAGATTAGTAAAGAGACATGTAAATACTGCACTTCTAGATAAAGTCAATAAATGTACAGTTTTCCGAGGAACTTATAAAACTTTGGTCTTTTGTTGTTTTAAAATTGCTTTTGAGGGGCAAGCGGGTGGCTCAGTCAGTTGAGCATCTGACTTTTGATTTCCACTCCGGTCATGATCTCACTGGGCTGGGCTGGCAGGCTCCTCACTCAGTGGGGGGTCTGCTGGAGATTCTCACTCTCCCTCTCTTTCTGCCCTCTCCCCCTGCCGCACCCGCACACGTGCACTCTCTCTCAAATAAATAAATCTTTTAAAAAAGATCATCTATATATCATGTATTTTTAAACAAATTATATATGTTATTTTAAAAGTGATTCACTGGGGCGCCTGGGTGGCACAGCAGTTGAGCATCTGCCTTCGGCTCAGGGCGTGATCCCAGCATTATGGGATCGAGCCCCACAACAGGCTCCTCAGCTCCTTGGCTCCTCAGCTCCTCGGCTATGAGCCTGCTTCTTCCTCTCCCACTCCCCCTGCTTGTGTTCCCTCTCTCACTGGCTGTCTCTATCTCTGTCGAATAAATAAACAAAATCTTTAAAAAAAAATTAAAATTAAAAATTAAAAAATAAAAGTGATTCACTAAAAAAACCCCAAAAGTCCCAGCTAGGGTCTTCAACATAATGCAGTAGCAACCAGACTCACTTCTGCCATTCTAAGAGAAGGAATTCCATGTGCCTGACAACACAATTGATCGCTCCCAATCCTTCTCCCTATTTTATTTAAATCATCGCTATCCATAAGAGTAATCTAGGCAGAGTTTAGTACAGAGTTTGTGCTATAGATGCACAAGGAACAGCAAGGAGGCCAGTATGGCTGGAGTGAAGAGAGAAAGTTCCATTCAGGTCTGAGTTCAAATGTCACCTTAATGGGAAATTCTTGCCTAAGGATCTTATGTAAATTAGCCTAGAATACAAACTTCCCTCCATCCTCCTCAGTTACTGTCTATTATCTACCTTGCTTCATTTTTCTTCCTAATGCATCTCACCACCAGACTTACCAAATTTTTACTTGTTTGCTCATTGTCCATCTTTTCCTATTCAAATGCAAGCTCCATGAGAGCCAAGACTTTGCCCATTTTGCTCACTGCTATGCCCCCAGCACATTGCAAAGTGTCTGGCACAGCAAAGGTGACCAAATATTCATACATGAAAGGATAACTATGGAAGTACTAAAAGAACTCAAGAATAGAGGATACAATCTCTCTGATGATATCTTATCCTTGATGATATACCCACAATATAGGTCCCATGCCCAATGAGGTACCAAAACCAATAAGGGACAGAAATGATAGTAATATAAATATGTAACAAAAAAGCTGTCCTAGTCTTGTACTTGCCTTTGATCCATTATCAAAGAATCAAATTCTTTTATTAATCAACAGTACCTTACCTTAAATAAGATTTGTTCCTTAAATACAATAGTCATCTTTCCAAGGCCAATGAGTGTTTCGTATATAAAAGAAGAAGGCAGGAAAAGAACGCACACAGAACACACACACACACACTTGGACACACACCTTCATTCACAGGGCAAACCTTCTTATCAGATGGGACAGTACCACACAAAGAAGTACAGCTTCCTTTGATAGTACACAGCCAAGTACACAGCCAATCAGTCCTGACAGACTGAGAAGCTTGATTTCTTATTGCACTATAGTCCTTCTAGACTTGGGCATTGCATTACTGGTAATCAAGATAAAGAATCTCTACATTCTTTTTAAGACAATATTCATACACATACATCAGGGTCCCCCCGTTCTTATAACAAATTCAGCATCAGTAAGGCCATATCTCCACTTGGTACACAAAACAGAGTCCATGTCCCCAAGTTCCTATATATCTTTGTTCCAGCTTTCCAGTGACCCAGACGGCACATTTCCCCCACCACTTGGACTCTAAAAATAAGGGAATTTAAATAATACTCAATCTCTAATTTTACACTTGATTATCTTCCCAAACCAGGAATATCTGAAATAGATTTCATAATTTTTTTATTTAATAATATATTAATATGGGGAAATGGCAGAGCTAAAAATTTAACACCAGGATAATGAACACTATTGACTTCTTATTGGCTTTGGAATGGATTAGAGAGAAATATGCACTCAGGATAATAACAGACACAAAGCCACACCATACACATGCCCACACCATCTTCACCTCTTCATACATAGTCCTAATCTTCTTCTAATTCTGTCAAACTACACTGGGTCAAGATTACCCAGATTATCAGGTACTCCCTAAAAACAAATACTTTAACTTAAAGTAGACTATACTAAGAAATTTACTTCAAGTTAACCGAAAATCCAATATTCCTGAATCATTTGGTAACAGTTCTCAAAAAGTATTGGCAATAAGACAATTTTTACACACCTACCTATTCTCTTGGGATTTATAAACTGTAGACCTAGGCACTAAAATAATTTAAAAGTCCAATTCTCAGGGGCACCTGGGTGGCTCAGTCGGTTAAGCATCTGACTCTTGGTTTTGGCTCAGGTCATGATCTCAAGGGTCTGGGGTGGAGCCCCGCATTGGGCTCCACGCTCAGCCAGAAGCCTGCTTGAAGATTCTCTCTCTCTCCCTCTGCCCCTCTCCCAGCTTGTGCGCACACTCCCTCTCTCAAATAAATAAACCTTTGCAATAAATAAATAAATAAAAATAAAAGCCCAATATTCAACGACCAGCATAATCAGGAATGTGATTTTATTTAATGAGACCTGCAATAATATCTCATACCAAAGCTGGCCTCCTTTCAACCATTTCAGTTTTTGAATGAACAGTGCCAACCATACTCAAAAGAAAATGAACAGCAATAAATTACATTCGCCCAAATCTACGGGATTTTAATCATAAATTGTTATTCAAAATAAATTTCTCTCCTTTTCTATTGAATCTGTAGGTTGGGATGCTTTCAGCTGCAAGCAACAGAAACAGCTTTAAGAAAAATGGGATTTATTATCTCAAAATAACAGGAAGTATAAGGCACCTCCACAGGAAGTGCGTTCAGAAGCTCAATGACAGGCTCAAGTGCTAGGTGCTTTCCATCTTTCTGTTCTGTAGTCCTCAGTGTGTTGGTGCTTTCCCAGTTTGTACTCTCTGGTCCCAAGGATGGCTGCAGGCCATCACATCCTCACCAAACACCTTTCCTTCTGCCTCTTTTTACTTTTTTACTTTTTTACAAGTGCGCAGTGGACAGAAATTCTATCAACTTAATGTTCCTCCCCCATCAACAGCCCTCAACCAATGACTAATGGCCGTTGGTGTATAAATATCTGAGCTTCCTGGACCTGCAGGTGAGATAACTCTGAAACTTGTGCTCTGCACTAGCTCTAGAGTTCCGAGGTGGGATCAGCTTCTAGTTCACCACAGTGCTTGATAATGCCCTCTGTACTGGCTGTGTTCCCTTCCCTGTCTCACTCCCTACTGGTGTTTCTTGGGATCACCTTCCAAATAAACTGACTGCACCTGAATCCTTATCCCTCAACATCTGCTTCTGGGACAACCCAAAGACAGGAATGCAAAAGGAGAGAAAAGCAAATGTTTCCAGTTGCAGTAATATTAACAAATAAATTATCAAAAAAAATATTAACTCATGAATTTCAAAGAAGTAATGTATTTTGAAGCAAATATTATTAAAAGATTTGGGTTTTATATATGGTCCTAAACTTTGCTAAATTTTAAAAATTTAGATTTCAAGTACATTCTAGAAAACATTCCCTCATTTCCAAGATAATACCTTTGCTATAGAGATCTAAAAGGTACTGCTTTGTCATCGACCTTATAATTCATAAGAATCTAGCTGAAATAAAGATGAGAACAATAGAAAATCTTTCACTAAAGAAAAAAGAACTCTCTAAATATCTTTAAGCCTGAGACAGGAACAGTGAGGTATTGAGTAAGAAATGACGGGAACTTATAATCACCTTTTATAATAATGCTTATAATACAATAATGGGACTTTAAACAGTTATGTCAAGTTTGAAAGTCTTCCAATTATATCACAGTGAAATAACACTTTGCTACCAATATTTTAACGATATCATTAACCCACTATACCTAACCACAGCTTTAGTATATATTAAAAATAAAGTTGAAGCTTAAGGTACTTCTTTAAAACTAACACAATTTATGATTAAATCACTTTCATTTTTAATACAGAAACCCAGCTTACATTCACAAAGTTGTAAAGAAAAATTTGTTTTAGGTACCTTCTAAAACTGACATATATTAGATAATCACATCAGAGGAGACTCAGGTGTTGATCACGACAAAGTTGCAACACATCTCAAAATAAATCTCTGAAGCAATTTGAACCTCACATAAACAATTTAATCAACTCCGGGGGCAATTCTATTTCTAGATTTCTAATTGAAAACGGAAAGGGAAAAAAGGCCCAATGTCTAATATGTGTAAAATGCTTTGTACTGTCTACAAAGAGGATTCAGACACTTTTAACATCTCTGAAGACAAAGTGGGTATCTTTAGACATATTTGAGAGATGAAATAGAGTGGCTGACCAAAGATTCCACAGCTAATAGGTTGAAAGTGAAAAGGTGGAAGATGAACTCAAATCTTCTGGTAAGTTCTATATACCTCCCACCATACTGCCCTGCTTTTCTGCCTAAAAGGAAGCAGCAAAATTTACCAAGCTAAGGCGCAAAGTGCTACACGGGATACGCTCCATGCAAGCCATTCAAAAATATTGTTCTCCCTTTCCTTAAATTACATGCTGAGGCTCCAAACTTTCCTATAGCACATTCTTTATGACAACTATAAATGACTGCTGAACCAAAGGACTTTGGTAAAGAACTTAGAACTCTAGACTCAGTCTGATGCTAATATCTTGAAAGACTGCCTGACATCCACACAGAACCTGTCAGAGATCAATCTCATTATTTCCCTCCCAGAGCGTGCTCCTTCTCTTCATGTTTCCAACATCAGTGACTAGTGCCATCATCTGCCCAGAGTCCAGACATATCACAGTTCTTCTTGACTTTGCGGTCTCCTGCACCCCCATGACCTATTTATGACAAAGGCCCAAGACTTGCACCTCCTCTCTCTCATCTGACTCCCTCCCTCAGTCCCTGCCCCCATTATCTTGACCCAAATCACCATCACCCAATGCCTGGCTTGCTACCACCACCACCATCACCACCGCTACCACCACCACCACCCTCCTGCTGATGTCCTATCTCCTGAGTTGCTCCCTTCACAACCATTCTTTCAAAATCGCAGTTGTCCAAAATATAAATTTGATCATGACATTCAACTGCTTAAAATCTTTCAGTGACTTCCCACTGTACTTAGGATAAATAAAACCCTCACCAGAGCCTCCTTTATGACTACCCACCCGCACCCCCAACCCCCACTTCTCCAGCCTTACCTCTTGCTTCTCTCCTCCAGGACTCTCAGCCCAAAGTTCCTGAATGTTCAGTCCCCCTATTCAAAGTACTCCCCTGTCCTCCAACTCCCCTCACCTGCTCATCTTTAATTCATCAGTGGAATCTGCAGAGTGGTAACAGGAAGTTCAGGAGACAAGAGTTCAAATCCTAGGTCCTCCTCTACTTACTAGCTATGTGACTTTGATCAAATCATTTGCCCTCTCTATTAATTAGCTTCCTTTCAGTAAAATGGGGATATTAATAGGACCTACATTATTGGATTATGTGAGGATTAAGTAAATTCATTGAGGTATTTAGAAAAGTATCTGGTGCATGGTTAGCTTTTTTATAAATATTACATCTTATTACCATTATTATCATTATCATCTTCTTCCCTCTACTCTTCTTCTTCCATACTTTGGATTTTAACATTATTTCCTCTAGAAAACCTTCTCTAAGCCCCTGAACTAGGTTAGTGCCCGCAAAGCTGGTCCTATTACACTTTCTGGAGCTACTTATGTAATAACCTGTGTCCTCTGCTAGACTAATGGAGGCAGAGACTATGGCTTCTTGCTCACCACTATATTCTCATACTCAGTCCTGAGTATGGCACATAGCCAACTAAAAGGGAAATTTCTTCTGATTAAACCTAGGACCATTTTCTTTCTTCATCATTTGGTGGACTTAACATTTTTTAAAAAGAAAAAAATAATTAGAACATTTCCTCTAGTTTCTTGGCCCTTTAAGAATCATTAGTATGGGGCACCTGGGTGGCTTAGTCTGTTAAGCATCTGCCTTCACCTCAGGTCACGATCCCAGAGTCCCAGATCAGGATGGAGCCCGCATGGGGCTCCCTACTCGGCAGGGGAATCTGCTTCTCCCTCTCCTTCTGCCCCTCTCCTGCTCATGCTTGCTCACTCTCTCTCTCAAATAAATAAATTCTTAAAAAAAAAAATAAGAATCATCAGTATGGATCACATTAATTTCACAATAAAGATGATTTTTTTTAAAATCCACCTAATAAAGAAAGGAAGCACACTTAAAGCTTTCTTTCCTCTAAATGTAATAAACTAAAAAAAGAAGAAGAAGAAGCCACCAAAAAAACAGTATCACAAACAGAAAATAAGAAAATATTATTCTCTCAATGCTTTCTGGTTAAGCTTCCAAAGTCTTCAGCTATCTTTCTATGGTCCTACTTAAATTAAAGCTTCTATTTTCTGCATCTACCAAAAAATCACTCTTATTGAGACCCCTACTCTCACCCCAAATCTCCAATTAGTCTTTACTAATCCTTTACTGGGAAATAAGGGATGTACTGCTTGTGGTTCTCATTGTATAGCAACATACTTAAGTTCCAAGTGGTTGGGGTTTCTTCCCCCTAATCTATTTCAAATGCAGAAACACAGAACTAGCCTAAAATAGAATCTCTATTTCACTGTCAAAATTATAAGTAAATATTTCGTACAGAAATCACTGGAAGTTTTAACACTATTATAAATCAAGCCCTGGTCCCAAGAATAGACATCCAGCTAAAAAGTCTGCACGCGTTAAGTCCACTGTTGTCTTCTAGGGCTAGCCTGACCATAGACAAGTGTCTCCCGAAATGCATGATCTCAAGAATCATCTTATTTGTTAAAAATACATTTGCCCACATTCTTTTCTTAGAGATATGGATTTAGTAGACCTATAGTGAAGCCCTGGACTCTCTATTTTTAACAAGCACATCCCATTACTTTTATGATCCATGTGAGTTTGGCATAAATAGACCTTTCACTTCCAAGCAACATTTGAGGAAGTCTCCAACTTAGAAGCTCTTGTATGGGTATTCCAAGCTGCCTTAAAAATCATCGTTATCAGGAACTTTTGGCAGAACAGTGGAAAGAACATGGAGCCTGGAGTCCGAAAACCTAGATTCAATTTCTTCTGCCACTGGCTGTAACCCTTACGCCAGTCACCGTATCTCCCTCTGCTCCTGGCATGTTATGTAGAAATAACAAAACCAACTCTGCTTCACAGGTTGTTGTGGAAATCATTTGAGAATGCTTGCAAAATCACTTTGCAAATTAAGATGTCATCATTACAGTAAAATTTCACTAATCCAGACTCCTTTAATTCAGAGCGTGTGAACACCATTGTCTAACCCACTGTGAGTTTTTTTCCACATTATCTATAAAGAGATCATCACCTCCTTTCACATGACAGGCAGTGAGAGGTATTGGAAAACACAGATAAGCAGCAGCTCCCTGTTCCCTAGCAAAATTATTAAACTGAATGTGCAAGATTAGGAAAGCTTGTTTACTGTATCAACTCTGTTTATGTGACAAGTCTGGAGGTTCAGCTATCATTAAAGCAAGCTTGGCAATATTTCTACTGGAGTTAGCTTGGTCGTGAGCAGTTAATGCCAGTCATTACAGTAAAACCAATCTGGAGAATGAGTTTTCTACATACTAGGAATATTATGGGAGCACTAAAAGTGGCATTTAAACTTCTACAAGATACTGTAGCTTTTCCTGGCCACCTTGAGGAACACGTACTGAAACAATACAATATTTCCCTGGCAATTCAGTGTCATCAACATAATCTGTAGTTGGGGGGATAAACATAGCTGAGATAGTAGGTAAGAGATTATTGGATCAACTCACTTGGCTTATAGCACTGCATACAATGAAAAAGTTCCCCCAGTCTTAACGTCTGTGAAGGGGTGCAGTGAGAGCATGGCATACGGTACCCTCGACGGCTAGAGGTGCATGTCATTTCTTCTAGAGGGCAGGCTCTTGTACAGGGAGGGCGGTTTTTGCCCCATACCAGTTGCAGAAATAGGTAATGAAGTCCAGTCCTTCCAGCACCCTCGTTGTTACCACTGCTTACCCTGACAAATCTCTTCTCCTCTGTGTCAGAGCCTGCTGCTCATCATTTCCACCACTGCTTTTACTCAGTCTACCACAGAGGTCTCCACCCTTCTCCGCCCTTTGCCACTGACCCACCTTGCCTGGCCATTTTCTAGCTGCATACATGATCTTGCAGCCTATTTCCCTAATAGTTTGACTGAAGAGGTCACCAACAGCCCTTCTGGTTTCATTACTTCATCACTGTTCTCTTCTGCCTCCTTGTGACATTTCAATTTTCTTAAGTTTCTCACAAAATGACTGACTAAAGTTTTGTAAAAATTATCAACCAACTGTTGTATTCATTTCTTTCCATGAGGCAAATAAACTAGAGAGCCAAGGCTCTGTGGTTAACTTTCTAGAAGTTATTTGGCTATACACATTTACCAGTCAATGGCTTTCCCACCCAAGAGATTTCCCAGGGAATTTGGTTTAATGTCTCCAAAAATTCAAAAAGTCTGAAGGTTTAGAAGGCATGGGCATATTTTATCAGGTCTTCAAAAATAACGAAATTATATTTTGGTCAACAGATCCTAGAATTAATTTTTTTTTCACTAATTCACTCAACGTTACCAATTAGCAAGGTTTTGATGAAACTTTAATTGGGAAAGTCATTCTTAATAAAAGAAAATCTATTTCCAAGAATTTTGTAAGGATTTGGAGATAAATAATCTATATATTACCAAAATTTTATTAATATTTAAATGTTTACTAAATGTGGCAGAGTGGTTGGGTTCCTGTAACAATTTCCTAAGACCACATATGAAGAAAGGGTAGCTTATTACCAATGCTACTCAAGGACATCTTTTTGATCTCACTGTCTTTCACACTTTCAAACTATTATCCTGACCCTGCTATAATATAATAATTCTGTAACCAGTCTTTATTTAACCAGCCTTGGTTTTTTAGTTTTGTTTTGTTTTGTTTTTAAGATTTTATGTATTCATTTGAGAGAGAGAGAGCACGGAGGGAGAGTGAGGGGGAGAAGCAGACTCCCCACTGAGCAGAGAGCCCAACATGGGGCTCGATCCCAGGACCCTGAGACCATGACCTGAGCCAAAGGCAGACGCTTAACCAGCTGAGCCACCCAGGCATGCCTAACCAGCCTTGGTTTAATTTCAATCTCGTTTTTTAGGTGTGTGTCACTTGAAATTTTAAAACAAAAAAGGAAAAAGGTGTGCACATTTTGCAAAACAAAACAAAAAAATACAAAACCAGAGCAAAACACCCCACACCTGGTACATTCCAGAAAGGGGAATAACCAAAGGCTCCAAGGCAGCAGGGTCAAGCATGTCCAAGGAAGTGAGTTCAAGAAAGCGTGTTCAAGCAAGAGTGAAAATGACTGGGAGAGAGAGGAAAAGTGGGCAGAGATGAGGTCAGAGGTAAAAGACAGCAGGAAGCAGGTGGTTGAAAGCCTTGTCAATCACAGAAACAATTCTGAACAGGATGGAAGCCACTGGAAGGATCTGGGCAGAGTATCACATGATCGAACTTGAGCTTTTCAAGGATCACTGTGGCTGTTGTTTAAGAATCAGCTGGGGGACGGGGGGCGGGCAGCAATGTGGAATCAGAGAGACAGGAGGCTGCCATTATATCAAGGCAAGAGATTTCAGTGGCTTATACCAGAAGGTAGAAGGGGCTAGATTCTGAATATTCTGAAGTTAGAGACAAGGGATTTCCTAATAGACTGTATATGGGGTGAGAGAAGAAAAGTCAAAGATAATTCTAAGATTTTCACAAATTTAATTGAAAAGTTGCACATAACCAAATTTTCCTAAACCTTCATATCTTAAGTTCACTAAGGAGAGCCATATTTCAGGAAAGCACTTGGTAAATCTTTTCACAAAAGCAAGAAATCTTCCTCGAGTAACACTAATTACCTCTTAATTGATCTGTCCATAACTTCAAATTTCTAATAGTTTATCAGCTAAAGTAAACTATGTTATTCTTGGTTTCAACAATTCCTCTTTATCAAATAAGAGTAATGTATACAAATAAAAAATGTCCTTAACTATTTACTTAGTATGAGTAATGTATACAAATAAAAAATGTCCTTAACTATTTACTTAGTATCCATAAAAAACACAAGGGCTACACTAGAGATCTCATTTCATTGTCATAATACTCCTGAAAGGTATCAGCCCCATTTGATAGATGAAGAAAGTTATTCTCAGAGATTAACTATCTTTGCCCAATGTCAAGCATTTTAGCCATTAGCAAAGCTCACCCTTGCTGCTCTGATTCCAAAGCTAATCTTCCCACTATCACTATTGTTAACCAATGTAATACTCTTGAGACATGGTAATTGTTCTAAATGTTAAGTCTGCTAGCCTTTCTTCCCTTCCCCCACTGGCTTCATCATTTATATAGAAAATCACTTAATGGTGCTAAAGATAATTTTACGGAAACTGGATAGTCTCCCTGGAACTGCCAGTCAGAGATAGGGCAAACCCCTTGTTTCACTAGACAAAGTCAGTAAACAAAACAGAGCATTCCCTCGGATGCGGGATTTGTGGCAGGCTTCTCAACTACCACACCATGGTTTTATGGATTGACCTCAAGAAAGCAGTAACTCAGTTTCAGGGTTCATGCAACAACCCTATCACCCCGTCCCTGGTAAGAGTGGAACTTCCCACAACATAGTGATAAGATTTTTCCCCCAGGGAGAAATGGTCTTTGAAAGATGATAATCAGGAAGGGCACAAAAGCAGCCTCCCACACTCTAAAGTATGAATTTGCATTTGGGGTTCTTTGGGGTTTTTTAAGGCAATTTTGACTGAGATTATCTGAATAACTTGCATTGGTCCATCTCTGAGGCAATGCAACCATGTCGGGAAGGTCATAGAAACGAGGGATTCTGTTTAAAGTCGCAACTCAATGACATCATCCTTCTGCTTAAAATCCCTTCACTTGTTTTCCCTGATCTTTTTTTTTTTTAAGATTTTATTTATTTATTTGACAGAGAGAGACAGCCAGAGAGAGAGGGAACACAAGTAGGGGGAGTAGGAGAGGAAGAAGCAGGAGCCTGATGCGGGGCTCGATTCCCTAACGCCAGGATCAGGCCCTGAGCCGAAGGCAGACACTTAAGGCAGACACTTAACGACTGAGCCACCCAGGCGCCCCTGTTTTCCCTGTTCTTGCGAGATTAAATAGCCCTGCTTCCTGGCTCCTTCTCCCCACTCCACTCTCATCTTACCTCACGCCCACCTCTTCCGGCTCTAGCCACTGAGACCCTGCTTCATGAGGGCCTCCAATCTCCAGCCTCAGGAGCCTAACCCCTGCTGTTAACCTCAGCTCTTGCAGCTACTCTGCCCTTCCCTTCAGTCATTGCTCCCCCAGGGCGGCTCTCTCAGACCAATCCCGAGCTACTTGATTCCAACACGCACTACCTAGTCCGCAATGCTTCCAGAAACACCAAGCCCGTGCAAATTTGAAAGTGTGCCTTCAATTAAAAAGCAGTATGTTCCAGGGCACCTGCCTGGCTTGGTTGGTAGAACACATGACTCTCGATCTCAGGGTCATGATTTCAAGAAAAATAAAAGCTTAAACATCTGACTTGGCTCAGATCATGATCTCAGGATCCTGGGATGGGCCTGGTCGGGCTTCCTACTCAGTGGGGAGTCGGCTTCTCCCCCTTCCTCTGCCCCTTCCCTGGCTTGTGCTCTCTCTCTCTCTTCTCCTGCGCGCTCTCTCAAGTAAATAAAATCTTTAAAAATAATTTAAAAATTAAAAAATAAAATAAAGCAGTATGTTCCTAAGATATAAAGAAATCCACCCCCAAGTACCCATGCAGTCTATAAACCAATCACCAACACACAAGCATGTGCTTACTGCAGAATGGACAACTTGGCTTCAAATCCTCAGCTTCCAACTCACTAGCTATGAAACCACAGACAAAGGAAGGCATTTACCTAAGTCTCCGTTTCTTCCTAGAAACACTGGGGATAATAGCGCACAGCTCAAAGACTGATTAAAGATAATCCATGTCAAGTGCCTGGAACCCTTAAGGCATTCAATAAATGGCAGTTACTAATATTACTTCTGGGCTTGCCAACTTAAATAATTAACATTTCATACATAATTCCTCAAATCATGTGATACCTCAAAGCCTAGTTAAAGAAAGGGACCTACTGCCAGTGGGCGCTGTTTACTCAAGCAGCCTTCGACCACCGGAGGTAACTAGACCAATCCGGTGTAGTTATCCAAAGTAAAAACAGAAATTATGCACCATACCTGATTTTGAGAATCCTTTGATTCTTGGAGCTTGGCTAAGCAAAGCCAGTTCGATGAATGGCTTTTCTACAAAAGAATCCCTCCACCCCACGACCTAAGTCTTCATTGTCCACTGAGTTACGGAAACCTTGGACTACTACAGAGCCAATGAGTTTCATCGGCATCCAAAGCTGCAAAATCTCAGAGATCTGCTAATACAGATGTGCAGACAGCAAAATGCAGAGGTAAAGACCCTTTGCAAAATCTAAACTCACTCCACAGAATGGAATATTATTCAGCAATAAAAAGAAATGAAGCACTGAAACATGCTACAACATGGGGGAACCTTGGAAACATTGTGCTAAATGAAAGCCGGTCACAAAATACTTCATATTGTAGGATCCCATTTATAGGAAATATCCAGAATAGGCATATATATAAATGTATATAGACCCAAAGTAGATTAGGGGTTGACTAGGGCTCGAGGGGGTGAGGGTTGGGGAGTGACAGCTAATGGGTATGGGATTTCTTTAAAGGAGGATGAAAATGTTCCAAAATTAGATTATAATGGTTGCACAAACCTGTGACTATAATAAAAATCTTGAACTGTACACTTCAATTTTTTTAAAAGATTTTACTTATTCATTTGAGAGAGAGAGAGAGACAGAGAGAGCACAGCAAGGGGAGAGGCAGAGGGAGAGGGAGAAGCAGACTCCCCAGTGAGCTGGGACCCCAACATGGGGCTTGATCCCAGGACCTGTAGATCATGACCTGAGCCGAAGGCAGATGCTTAACCATCTGAGCCACCCAGGTGCCCCTTGAACTGTACACTTTAAATGGGTAAATTGTATGGTATATAAATTATATCTCAATAAAGCTATTTTTTAAATCTAACTGCTTAGTGGATCTTTTATTCTTTGCTGCCTGGAGCAATATCCTCTCCATTAAAAACTAAAAATAAGAACTCAGAGTACAGTCTTGGGTTTAAAGTTATAAAGTATCTTGGCTTTGGAAGTACACTTACCTTGCCTTTCCATCTATCACCTCCACATTATTTCGATATCAGTCATTTTAGATGAATTGCAATGATAGAAACTGCTCAAATAAATGCAAAATTTATGCTCCAACCAAAGCCTACAGATTACATTCTTTATTGCTCCACAGTAATGACTGTTTTCTCCTTTATTTAGTACAAACTGACCACTTTTGCTAGCAATCTTCTTCTGATTACTTGCTACAGTGAATCTTGCAGCAACTAAAGCTCCAGTTCCACAGGAGCTCTTTGTTCTCCTAGGAAATACGGGAAGTATCCCATAACAATGACAGGCAAAATTGGCAAAAGCCACCTGCTAGCGACCTGGTGAAATCAGAGTAACTCACTTGAGTGGGAATGGTACTGGCCAGAACTAGGGAAAAGAGATGACTTAACTCTGGATTACATGAAGGAGATAAACTACAGGATGGGCCAAGTAATGCACAGTCTTAAAACCTTAACTAGATTAAGGAATATGTGGTTTGAATTATTTTTACTGATTGCAAAGCATACCTGTTTTCGTGTTTTTACAAGCTTTTGGGGGTTCTGTTTGTTTTTTTCTTGAGATATAATGCATACAACATTATACTAGCTTCAGGTATACAACATAATGATTTGATAGTTGGGTATATTGTGAAATGATCACCACAGTAAGTGTAGGTAGCATTCATCACCGTACATATTTACAGAATTTTTTTCTTGTGAATTTTTTCTTGCCCAATGTGGGGCTTGAACTCATGACCCCAAGATCAAGGGTCACATGCTCCATCGACTGAGCCAGCCAGATACCCCACAGAGAACTTTTAAGATTTAATCTCTTGGCAACTTTTAAATTTGCAGTAAAATATTATTAACTATAGTTTCCATGCTGTACATTATATCCCCATAACTTATTTACTTTTCCAAGCTTTTGTTTTTAAGTTTAGAAGCACTTAAATCTGATCAATACACCAGTTACTGTGAGAAAAAGACAAAAAAAGGAAAAGGGGGTCCAAGCTCCCTCCCCTTCAGATTCTAAAATCTGAGGAGGAATTAAACATACTTACATGAAGAAGCTTAAGAATAACAAGAATACAAATATATTATCAATTCAATGACCATTACTATATCACACTTAAAATATTTAATTGGTTATGGAGAGGAAGATGTTAAATGTCAGCACTAGAAAGTAGAAAAACTGCCTTCTACCACCATTTATTCAAAGAAGGCTGCACCAGATGAAGATTATCTACAAATTATCTACATAATTTTAATCACATTTAACCCTAATTATTCAAGTGTCATCTCTGCTTTGTTTGTCAAATTATTTCAGTTCCTCCCTCCAACTGATACGAAGAAACTGTTTAAGACGAAGTATTCCTAATTGTGTTTTTCAAAGAGTTCCTGAATTTGGAGAGGTAAAGGAAATACTTTAAGATCCAGGCTATCACATATATGTAATGTTACAAATAAAAACTTGATCATTTCTTCTGCTTAAATACTTAAAAAAGAGATTTTTCTAACAATCCAGGGTAGACTGAACTCAACAATCACAGAGTCACTTTATGACACTACGATCCTCTCTGTTATATCCCAGTGTTCTGGTTCAAATTTCATTTTTAAATCTTTTTTTTAAATTTTTTTTTTAAAGATTTTATTTATTTATTCGATAGAGATAAAGACAGCCAGCGAGAGAGGGAACACAAGCAGGGATAGTGGGAGAGGAAGAAGCAGGCTCATAGCAGAGGAGCCTGATGTGGGGCTCGATCCCAGAACGCTGGGATCACGCCCTAAGCGTGAAGGCAGACGCTTAACCGCTGTGCCACCCAGGCGCCCCTCATTTTTAAATCTTTTAAACATTTCCTTCAATTTAGCAAGTATCCTTCCTCTGGGACAAATCTTTTCAATGATGATTTGGACCATTTGAGTTATTAGTCACAACGGTCTATTTTAGATAGTTTTTTTTAAAAGTTATTAACATGGCTCTTTGCTTACAAATCACAAAACTTCATCTTGATATGTGATTTCCTAATGCACTGGAATCTTGTGTAACGATCTCAAAAGTTCACAAGCAAGTTTTCCAAATGTGACAATCAAGAACTTGGGCAAGTCAATCGTGAAATCATAAACTTTATTACAATCAAGTTGAGCACTTCACTTGTTTCTCAAGCAATATCAGAAAACACAAAGTGATTTTTAAAAAATAAGTATTATAATGTGAACAGCTGCTTCACATCATGGACAGAACTCTTACATATCCACTCCTACTTGAGATATGTTCTCTTTACATTGCTGTCCCCGAAAGTTAATTTCTTATGTTTTTCCTACTAAGTTTTTTAAATGTTTTTGAATGAATAAAGTGACGAATATGGAGTTCCATTATTTGTGTACCTTTGTTGAGCCTAGTCTGAAAGCAACCTCTAACCATCCCAAAATTCAATCAAATGCTTGGTGAGATGTATATTCAATCATGGAATAACAGAATAAATAACCACAGACAACGACCACAGCACACCACTTGGTTTAAAAAAAAAAAAAAGAGCAAAAGAAACGAGAAACACAGAAAAGCAACAAAAAAGAAAAAAAGCGCAAAACTTCCCTGCAGGTAATTTTCCCAACTTCTCCAATCTGACCTTTCTCCTCTACTTTTAAAATCCTCCAACTGAATGGAACAAGACCCATATGCTTAGCTCTTTGGAGGAATACTTCTTCCTGTAAGCGTCGTTCTGCCAAAAGTATTTCTGATTTCTACACGGAGAGTTACCGTTTTGCAGAAGCAATAATTATGTTACACACCAGGCCTCCAGAAAAGTTTAAGGAGAATTTTAAAACAAAACAAAAAACAAAAGCCTCGTAAATTACATGAACAAGGCCGAATGCAAGTTATTGGAGAGAGGCAAGTTTCCAAAAGGCAGAAAGGCTTCTGAAATTCCATGTCCATTCTCGCCCCCCAAAAAAGTCAACAGAATACCTTTCATCTTTAGCAGGGGCCACTATTCCAATCAAGCGAAAAACTTATTTTAAAAACACTCAATAAGGGGCGAACCTAGGTGCGCAGAGTGTGACTGAAAAGGCAGCAAGGTGACTGACTCCGGGCCATGAACCCAGAATGGCTTAAAGGACACAAACCCCTTGGAGTTCAGGCCAGATTGCTCCCGCACCCACCAAGCGGCACTTCAGATTCGCTGAGTTGGGCCAACAACGTATTTACTATTTAAAAACTCTACAAGTCGAGGCAAGCCAGAAGCCGGCTAAGGGGCCAGGCGGGTACGAGGGACGCAGAAGCCTCATGGGGGAGAAGGCACCTAGAAAAGGGAAGGCCAGGCACTGGGCCCGGACTTGTTTGGCACTGGGCCCGGACTTGGTTAGCACCGGCCAGACTCCGCCGGGAGCCGCGCGAGCCGCCGCAGGAGCGAGGGGGCCGGCGGCGCTGGATTGCACTCACCTGCCCATTCTCCGAGCCTGGGTCCGATCGCTGCCTCGTGACTGAAACCCCAGACCCGAAGGGCCGTGAAGAGCGAGTAGAAGATGCGCAGGGCCACGTAGGCCACGGTGCCTGCACCTACCCAGTACAAGAAGCCGGCGGCAGGAAGACCGCTCTCCATGGCTTTCAACTAGGCCTTACTACCTTCGTGAATGGAAAAACGAATGAATGAACCCAGGAAGACGCGGCCGCCGTGACGGTGAGGACGACACTAACAGGCGCTGCTCCTGCGCCTCTTTTGGCCTAAACCCCGCCCACGGCGCCATATCCGTGTCGCCATTGGTGAGCTAGGGTTCCCTCTGTGCGTAGTGCGTCAGCCATTGGTTGACTCCAGTTTCGCTACCTCGCCCATGTCCCCCCTGCGCGCACCCGGCCGGGTGTCTGTTCTGAGCCGGCTGATCGCTCGCCTGCCAATCAAACTTCAGCCCCGCCCAACGCGTCACCACGCCCCCAGGATTCCGCCAGGGGGCGGCCTCTCTCACCCCACCAAATCGCCCAGGTCTCTCATTGGCTGCAGTTGTCCTCACGACTGCGGAAGACTGCGCTCCGATTGGCCAGGGAGACCCAGCCTTGTTTGAGCTCGGGATTTAGGAGGGAATGGGGTCTAAGAAGCCGCTAGTGAATGGGAAGATGGTAGTAAGAAGTGGGCGTGGAATTATGGTTTTATTTTCACCTCTGTATTAAACACTTCTATATCATTGTTAAATATGTTGTCATTGTCCCCATAAACTTTTCCGAATAAAGGCTTGCATTTCCCATTCCTATGTCCCCCTCACCGCGCATCTTCCCTCTCGTTACATGCACTTATTGCGGACCTTCTAAATGCTCCCTCTCGCCCTGAGCATTAAACAGCATTGCTCCCAAGGCCCTGGAGTTCAAGACAAATAACTTCACAGACTCAAATAACTATAATATGCAGTGGCATAAGAGCTGTAAGATGAATGAAAAATAGAGGAACACAGCTTGATGAATAAGTAGTTTGGAGAAGGGACTCCACGTTTAACCGGACCTTAAAGGACAATGGAGATTTTTGTTTTACTCTCTTTTTTTAATTTACATTTTCTGTGGGGAGAGGTGGGGTGCGAGGGGACACAAAAGTATCCTAGTAAAGATAAGAAAACTACCTCGGCAAAGTTCCACAAGGTAAGCGTGAGAGATTGTGTAATGCAATAGAGTGCTTCACACTTACTCTCTCATCCACCAAGAGTTTTTGTTTCCTTTTCTGGCATGGATTTGGGTTTATATAAAACACCTAAAATTTTTCTTAGCCAGTAGGGACTGCTGATTCGAGACTTTTTTAAAAGGCAAGAATTTAAGGGTAATAATTGTAAGGATCAACAGTTCAACATATCTTGAAGCTAATGTAATAATTTTCTAATACTTAGTTTCAGAGCCTTATCTCTCCCTGCCCAACCCCCCACTCTTTCTCCACCCTCTTATCAGATTAATTAAGTATAACCCTAAGGCTGTTACTGTTCTTTACAAACTGTCAACTGTCAAGGAGAATTCAGCCGTGTGAGTTGAGCAGGCACATTTTGTTTTAATTGAATTTGATACCCTTGGCTGAGGCTGCCTGTCAATTCAATGAAATCCCACTACTCCTTTCTCTCAACATCTCCCTCTAGCCAAAGTCTTCCCGGGCAGTATAGCCCTAAATGCATATATC
>NC_048233.1:71980886-71982535 GCF_002007445.2 Ailuropoda melanoleuca | reverse complement strand
CCTCTGTTGCTGTTCCAGCTTCTTGAGGTGAGAATATAAAAACTGCATTTTAGATTTTTCTATTCTTCTGATTGAGCCTTGGATGGCTATCTATTTCCCCCTTAGGACTGCCTTTCCAGTATCCCATAGGTTTTGGACAATTGTGTTTTCATTCTCATTGGTCTCCATAAATTGTTTAAATTGATTTTTGATTTCCTGGTTTATTGAATCATTCCTGAGCAGGATCGTTCTTAGTCTCCAANTTAGGCCTGTCCCTCTGTTGCTGTTCCAGCTTCTTGAGGTGAGAATATAAAAACTGCATTTTAGATTTTTCTATTCTTCTGATTGAGCCTTGGATGGCTATCTATTTCCCCCTTAGGACTGCCTTTCCAGTATCCCATAGGTTTTGGACAATTGTGTTTTCATTCTCATTGGTCTCCATAAATTGTTTAAATTGATTTTTGATTTCCTGGTTTATTGAATCATTCCTGAGCAGGATCGTTCTTAGTCTCCAAGTGTTTGAGTTTCTTCCAAATTTTTCCTTGTGGTTGAGTTCCAATTTCACAGTGTTGTGTCTGAGAATATGCAGGGAATAAATTCAGTCTTTTGGTACCTGTTGAGACCTGTTTTGTGACCCAGAACATAGTCTATTCTTGAGAATGTTCCATGGGCATTAGAATAGAATGAGTATTCTTTTGTTCTGGCGTGTAGTGTTTATATATATACCTATGAGGTCCAACTCGTCAAGTCTGGCATTCAAAGCCCTTGTTTCTTTTTTGATTTTTGGATGGGTGTTCTGTCTATTTCTGATAGTGGAGTGTTGAGATGCCCTACTATTAATGTATTTTTATCTATATGTCTCTTTATTCTGGTTAAGAATTGGCTTGTGTATCTTGCTGTTCCCCTGTTGGGGGCATATATATTTATAATTGTCATCTCCACGTGTTGACATCCTTTAAGAAGAATATAGTGCCCTTCTGTGTCCTAACTATAGTCTTTAGTTTAAAATCCAATCTGTCTGATATGAGAATTGCTATCCCAGCTTTCTTTTGAGGTCCATTGGCATGAAAGATGGTATTCCATCCCTTTACTTTCAGTCTGGATGTATCTTTACGTTCAAAATGAGTCTCTTGTAGACAGCAATGGATGGGTCATGTCTTTTTATCCAATCTGCAACCCTGTGGTGTTTTATGGGAGCATTTAGGCCATTTACATTGAGACTGAATATTGAGAGATATGATTTTAATGATGCCATGTTGCCAGTAAAGTCTTTGTTTCTATCGATTGTGACTTTCTGTTCTGTATCACTCTTGGGCCTCTTTACCTTTATAGAACCCCCCTTAATATCTCCTGTAGGGCTGGTTTCGTGGTTACGAAATTGGTTAATGACTGGCGATTCTGGACCGTCTTTATTTCTCCTTCAATTCTGAATGACAGCCTTGCTGGATAAAGGATCCTTGGCTGCATGTTTTTCTCTGAAAGAGCTTTAAAAATGCCCCCCCCAAGCCTTTCTCTCATTCCAGGTCTCTGTAGACAGGCCTGACGTAATTCAGACACCTTTGCCTTGGTATGTGAGAAATTTCTTTGCCTTGGCCGCTTTCAATACTGTATCCTTGGATCTAATATTTGCGAATTGCACTATGACGTGACGTGGCATAGGTTTGTCGTGG
>NC_048233.1:71870477-71980779 GCF_002007445.2 Ailuropoda melanoleuca | reverse complement strand
TATCTCTTCTAGACCTCTGTTTTTCTCCACCCCCTCAGGGATGCTGATGATTCTGACATTGGAACGTTTCATTGAGTCAGTAATCTTCTGTAACCTACATTCCTGAGTGCAGATTTTTTTAAGTCCAGATTCTATTTTAGCTTCTCTTCTACTTACCCATCCTCCAATTTGCTGATACGTTCTTCTGCCTCATTCACCCTGGCCGTCAGAGCCTCTAGTTTTGACTGCATTTGGCTCACAGAATTTTTAATTTCTGCCTGATTCGCTCTCATTTCTGCCCTTAGAGATTCTATATTCTCATTAACATTTTTGTTAATACTTTTTTCAAGTCTACACATCATCTTGAACATTGTTACTCTGAAATCCATTTCTGATAATTTGGTTATATCCCATATCCATTAGTTCTGTGGCAGAAGCCACAGACTCATTGTCTTTTCTTTGCTGGGGGGGATTTCTCCTTCTCCTCATTCTGATGGGGAGAGGTTGCGGGGTTGTCCAGAGCCCAAATTATTGATCGGGACCCAGGCAGTGTGCACTTGTTTTATAGGGATCTTAGGGATGTGGGCTTCTTGATTTTTCAGCCTGCCTTCTGGGGAGAGGTGTCTGGCTTGCTGATACTCAGGCAACCCTGTTTGGGTAGAGTCTCCATGTCCCCTGTGAGGTGGGATGGGTTGGGCACACTGTGAGCAGGTATTTCCAGGCTTTTATTCTCTGGCAGCTTTCCCTGGTGGTTTGCTGTGCCTCTTCTGAGAGTCAGAGCAGCAGTGGCCGAATCTCAGCCTCTGTCTCAGAACACAGGGATCACGGACCGTTCTCCACTGATGTTCTGGCCACTTTAACTCTGTTTCTGTGGGTGCTGCTCAACCCTGCAGTGTCCCGGTATGTGCACCCCGCACCCGGCGTCCCAGCCCTTACTTCCAGGGCTGTCGCATCTCCGTCCTTTGTGTTTCTAACACCACCAGCCGCCAACCACCCTGCGCGCGCTCCCAGAGCTCCCGGTCTCAGTCTGGTTCCAGTGAGCACACCAGAGCTCCGTTTTAGTCTATTGGCACGCGTTCACTGGCTCATGGTCTCAGTCCGCTCTTTCGCAGGTGCCGGTCTGCGAGTCCACCCGCTCCCCCATGCAGGTGGCTACCGCTTCTCAGCGTCCGAACACGACGGCTCCCTCCCCCTTCCATTTATCTTCTGATATCTATGCGCTGTTTCACAGCTCCCTGCTTCATACCAACACGACCAGTGCTGGAGATGTTCATTTGTAGAGATCCAGATGTATCTTCCTGTGTCTCAGGCTGATTCCGTGGATATTCAGGCTGGTCTGGTACCTATCCAACTCGACTCAGTGGACCGGATGAAAAAGGGGTCCCCTACTCCTCCGCCATCTTATCCAATAGTCTGGCTTTGTGTTTTAATTCATTATAATAAGAGTATGCTAATATATACATGCTATGTGTTTGTATGTCCTATAGAATTTACATATTGAAAATTTTAAACATTAATTAAAAAAAGAAAAAGATTCAATCAGTGTTCCTCTGTTCTAAAATATAAGCTAATCATACAAGTTCCTTCCAACCCAATCTTACCTGACGTTCCAGACAGTTTTATTCAGCACGATGTCCTTCCCTGCCTGGTGCCGTCTATTAATTAGTAAGCCACAATAATCAGGCCTGTTTCTTGTTTCCTCATTCCTCTCTGACTCTCACTCTTGGAGAATGCTTTAAATCATTTTACGTATTTCTCTATTTCCAGCTAGGAAATTTCTCCTAACCTAAGGGCTAGGACTGGCTCTGATGATGATAATAATAATAATAATGATAATGCTGCTGCTGGTGGTAATAATAGAAGCCATTCTAATAATAACCAACATAGACTAAGCAATGATGAAGTTCTTTTTTTTTTTTAAAGATTTTATTTATTTATTTGACAGAGACAGCCAGCGAGAGAGGGAACACAAGCAAGGGGAGTGGGAGAGGAAGAAGCAGGCTCATAGCAGAGGAGCCTGATGTGGGCCTCGATCCCATAACGCTGGGATCACGCCCTGAGCTGAAGGCAGACGCTTAACCGCTGTGCCACCCAGGCGCCCCAGCAATGACGAAGTTCTAAGCATTATACATGAACTGATTCATAAAAGCTCCATGAGCTAGGAAGTAATATTATCACCTCCATTTATAAACGGGCAAACAGAAGCACTGAGATATGAACTAAGTTGTCCAATGGCCCTTAGCTGGTAAATGGCTGAATTAAGCTTTACTATGAAAGTATATTGCTTCTCATTCCCGAACTGCGCCCCTCTGTCCCGCTACACTCAATCACAAGTCTTGACTCTACACCTGACATCTAGCACATATCTCTTTCTCACCATTCCTTCTACCCTGCTTCAGGCCCCATCGCCTCACGTTTGAGTGATGGTCACAGATTCTTAAAAGGTTTTCTTGTTTCCAGTCTCAGTTGACTCTACTTACTGAGTATCTTTTCATAATTTTGAGTTTTTTCCTTTAATTAAACAAGGTAATACAAGAATAGGGCACTGTCATAATTCATTCAAATAGTACAAAAATATTTCACATGAAACCCGAAAGTTCCTCTTCACATCTCTCTTCTCCAGAGGTAACTATAGTGACTAGTATAGTTTATATTCTTATAGAACTTGATATACAATATATAGTTTTAAATATATATATATATATTAGTAGTAGCACTTTGCACATTTTGTTCCGTCCCTTGTTTTGGTTATTTAACATATGTTTTATAGATCTTTCTATGGCAGTTGTGCCTAGTATTGATGTACCATAGTTTATTTATCTATTTTGGGGGGGGCACGTAGGTTGTTTCCCATTTTTCATTATCACAAACTCTGATAAATGGGTGATTTTTATTTATTTCTTTGTGCTTTTCTATCTTGTCCAGCTTTTCCAAAAGGAGTTTTGTAGTTTTACATATATTCTCTCTCTTTGCCACTGGATCTGTGAATGGGTTCAGAGGTCATTTTTGTAGAACACCCCTCTTCTTACAAAGGCAAAATTAAGTCCCAGAAAAGAGACTTGAATTGGCTCAGCAGAGGTCACACATCTGCTTTGGTCCAATCAGTTAATACCAAGAATGGAACATCATACCAAGGAAACACAGCTTCCAGGGGTCCATGTTACAGATGGAGGAGGTTGGGACTGTTCCCAGAGAAAGGAGAGGTGAGGAGGGTGTTGATGTCCTTTTGGGGGAATTGCTACGGCATCCTCTACCAATGGGAATGTTTAAAGGCCATCTGGCGTCCATTCTACCAAGCTGAAGGCTTGAGTAGAGGTTGTGTTTTTTTTGGCTTACCATTCCACAAATATTTATGGAACACCTCCGATGAGCTAGGTACTGTTTTAGAGTGAAACCAGGCCAAGCAGGCATGAAAATTACATTCTGGTAGAGGGAGAGAAATGATAAGCAAAATACTCAAATAAAATTTATTTGGTTTACAACAAAGCAATAACATCAATATCTAGTATAACCAGCCAAGAGAAAGTTCTCATAGGCTGACGCTGTGGTACGTGATGGATGACCCAGTCTGAAATTAGCTTTACAGGGATGCTAAGAGATCTGGACGGTTGTCTGATTTATCGCTTTCCCTGGAAATTTGCGGTGAACATCTCTTTCCTTTTATTGTTCCCCTACAACACTCAATTCTTTCCAGCCTGGATTACAGTTTTTTGTATACACCACTACTAGATAATAAAATTTGGAACTATTTATTATTGGGCAATAAATGTTCAATAAATGAAGGAATGAGCTAAGGAATAAACAAATGAATTCAAACTTTGCTGACCAGTTTATTACGGTATGGCAAATGCTTCTACAGATTTCTTGGCAGTAGGAATTTTTTACTTCACTTTTATTTTCATTATTTTATTTTATTTTTAGGCAAACTGTTCCGTCTCTTTACCTCCCCTTCCCTCAGCTACCTACCAATCAGTGTCATTTGCCCTAACCAATTGTGACATTCCCAGTGCTGTGACTACCTTTGAATCTACTTATTTTGTAATTTTGAGATTGGGTTTAATTCTCTATTAAATACATGTTGAATGGCTTAAAGGACCACCCCCCGCCCCTGCCATTACTTTATATGCCTTGTACTTTGGATCAGTCTGAGAGCCTACATTCTGAGAGCTTTTATTTTAATCCAATTTCTGTCTTCCAAGGTGGCCTTTTTTAATTCTAGCAGAAGAAAAGATCATGGTTCCCTAGAAATATCAGAGAAAGATTAAGGTCTAGCTGGGTCTTAATTGAACTAATGATGATAACAGTAGCAAATATCCACTAAGTGTTTACTGTGTGCCTAATAGCATGGGGGCTACAGCAATAACTAAACCTTACGGAGTGCCTGCGATCTGCTAGGCTTCCTCCTAAATGTTTTACATGTTTTACTTAAAACAACCTTATGTAAGGCAGCTTTCAGCATTAAACTCATGTAAGAGATGGAGATATTGGGATGCCTGGGTGGCTCAGTTGGTTAAGCATTTGCCTTCGGTTCATGTTGTGATCCCAGGGTCCTGGGATCGAGCCCTGTGTTGGGCACCCTGCTCAGTGGGGAGTCTGCTTCTCTCTTTCTCTGCTGCACACTCTATGGGTAAGAGATTCTTTAGGGGGCAGGGTCGATACAAGTGTCTTTTCTTCCTGCAAATCAAGGGTCAATGGTTCCTTTCCTCTCCATCCCAATGTGGAGATGATGACAACCAAAGTTAACTTCCTTTTCCTAAAACTACAGTGAGCTTGCATTCAACAGAGTTCTCCAGAGAAATAGGAACTATAGAATATGTACACATAGAAAGACATTTGCTCTAAGGAATTGGCTCATGCAGTTACGGAGGCTGAGGTGTTGCCAGGCAGGTAGAGACTCAGGAAAGCTGGTGGTGCAGTTCCAGTCTGAAGGCAGTCTGCTGGAGAATGTTTTCTTACTGGAGGTAGGATTTTTTTTTTGGTTCTGTTCAGGCCTTTAACTGATTAGATGAGGCCCATCCACATGGTGGAGGGCAATCTGCCTTATTCTGATTAACATGTTACTTTCATTCAAAAACACCCTTGCAGATACACTGAGAATAAAGTTTGACCAAATATCTGGGCACCCTTTGGCCCAGTCAAATTGACACGTGAAATTAACCATCACAGGGCTTAACCATTTGATTCTGCAAACATTGGTTGGGGACCCATGGTGTCACAAAGCCCAGGAACTCAGACTGGGTTCCTAAGCACTAACCAACAGCAAGAGAACAGCCACAGGAAAAGTTAAATTGTTTACCTGGAAAAAAGCTCCGGATGAGCAACCTGCTGAGGGTCAGCTAGCTCATATCCTCCCACTGTCTGCCCCCCCATTGGAACACAGTAGGCCCACATGTTTCCCAGGAGGGTTCCTGCTATGGAAGGGCAGTTGAGAGGGAGACTCCACAAGGAGTTAACAGCCCTGGATTGGAAACCTGACGAGGAGGCCAATCACATTTTTACCCTGGTGATTTTCAGCAAGTTTCTAACCTGTTCCAAACTTCAGTGTTCCCATCTTGAAATGGGAATAATAATGATTCCACATCAGAGGGTTGCTTTAGGGTTAAAATGTGAGCACATTCCCCAGAACCTGGCACACAGTGATGGCCTAATAATAATTAATAATAATAATAACTGGTACCATGTTTTGACATGCCCCCAGGTATCTCCAACTTCCAGATAAAATGACTGAGGCTTAAGTAAGACCAGGAGAGGTTAATGGCAGCAGTTGTATTATTAAAGATTCTTTGCTAATCACTGAGCTCATTTTACTCCCTCAGTCTCCTTTCTCTGTCTTCAGAAAAGAGTAATTCCAACATTAACGTGTTGCAAAGATTGAACGCATATAAAGTACTTTGAGGATGAGCAACTTGTTTTATTTTAAGGAATTTGGGCCTATGCCTCTGTTATTAACATTTTGGCATTAACAACTGGCATTACTTATTTCATACTTTTGAAAAAGCCTTACATTTGAATATTTTGTTTTGCAAAGTGTTAAAAGCTCTGGAAATTAGCTCTAGGTTTCTTAAATAAGGAGTTTGTAAAACTCAAAGAAACAATTGAGAATTCCTCCCTAAGCTAATGAAAGTTCATTTTGTCTGAAGCATTGCAAAAGGCTTTGTATACCCTTTACATGGGACAAAATGTTCCATAAATATTGCCTCATTTTTTGTTTAAAAATTTTTTTTTCATTTGAGTATAGTCGACACATAATGTTACATTACTTGGCAGGTGTACAACCTAGTAATTCAACATCTCTCTACATTACCCACTCACCACATGCATAGTTACTGTCACCCTACAATGCTATTACAATATCATGGACTACGGTCCCTATGCCATACCTTTTATTCCCATGACTTATTCATTCTGTAACTAGAAGCCTATGTCTCCTACTCCCTTTCATCCATTTTTTGTTCATTCTCTCACCCCCCCTTCCCTTTGGCAACCATCAGTTTGTTCTCTGAAGTTATAAGTCTGATTCTGCTTTTTGCTTGCTTATTCATTTGTTTTGTTTTTTAAGATTTTGCATATTAGTGAAATCACATAGTACTTGCCTTTCTCAGTCTGACTTATCTCACTCAGCACAATACCCTCCAGGTCTGTCCATGTTGTCACAAATGGCCAGAACTCATCTTTTTTTTCTTTTTACCCCGAGTAATATTCCATTATATATATGTAGACAGTTAGGTTGCTTCCATATCTTGGTCCTTGTAAATAATGCTGCAATAAACATAATGGTGCAGATATCTTTTCAAATTAGCATTTTCATTTTCCCAGTAGTGGAATTATTGGATCATATGGCATTTAACATCATCAGGACATTTAACAGTTTGTGAATTAATAGTGATAAAGGCACAGTGGAGGCTGGGGCTGGTCCCACCCTCCTTGCTTGGATTGAGTGTCAGCCCTGTGGGGTCTCGGAGGGTGGAGAGCATATGAGAGAGGAGGGAGAGTAGCTGAGATGATGCAGAGGTTGCTACCGATAATAATGGTAACGACAAATACAAAAGTGACACTTCACCTATCAGTATTTTCTCTATGCTTTGTGCTAAGTGTTTTCCATGTGGTCTCTCTCTTTTCCCCTCCTGGTTTGGGAAGTATAGGCTTAATTCTGTGCCATTTCAAAGAAGTCAGGAGGTGACATGAATTTCTAAGCTTACTCAGCTTGATTGGTGACAGAGGTGGGATTCGAACTCAGGTCCATCTGACTTCAGAGCCCAAGCTCTTAGATTCTCCAGTTTTGTGTCTTGTCCACGTTTTGACATTGCAGAAACCAACTGAAGCTGATGAGAAAATCTCTTCCCTTCATTTGCTTTCCATTCATGGAGAAGGAGCAGAGGCTGTGTTTCTCTAGTCCCTCTACGCTCTCCATTCATTAATCAAAACAGGCCTACTGGGTGCAAAGAGATGAAGAGAGGAAAACAATCCATAAGTTAAAAATACAAAAAGAATTGCCATAGATCGTGACAGGTGCTATGATACAGAATGACACAGGTGGACATGGGGCTCGGCGATAGTCTCTGTGAGGACAAAGAGGTTGTCTTAAGGCAAGGATGAGAAGGAGCCAGTCATTTGGAGAGTGGTCCAGAAGGGGGAGTTATTAGCCTGGCTAACTTATTTAACTTTTCAGTGTCTCATTTTCTTCATCTGTAAAATGAGGATAATGAGAGTACTGAACTTAAAGGTAAGATTATGAGGATTTAATGAATTCAATGTAAAATGCTTGCATCATTGCCCAACATGTGATAAGCACTTCATATTAGCTATTGTTGTGGTGGTGTGGGAGAGTTTTTTTTAAATTTTATTTTAATTAATTAATTAATTAATTTGTCAGAGAGAGAGAGAGAGAGCACAAGCAGGAGGAGCAGAGGGAGAGGGAGAAGAAGACTCCCTGCTGAGCAAGGAGCCCGATGCAGGACTCGATCCCAGGAGAGTTCTTTGAATTCCCAGGGGCTTGCATTTTTACCTGATGGCCCTCTCTGCTTCTGGTCCCTGGGTAGTGGTGGCATGAGCTGTCTCTATTCCTCCCCATGTCACCCTGTGTCTTGAAACTCAACCCTTCACTGGCTTTCACCAAAACAAACAAACAAACCAACCAACCCCATAAGCAAACAAATGAACAATAAACAAAAGCATAGTAATAAATGCTAAAAACAATTTCATTCTTATGAAGCATTCATACATTTTTTTTCTTTCTTTAAGATTTTATTTAGTTATTTGAGAGAGAGAGAGAGAGAGAGAAAGAACACAAAGGAGGGGAGGGGCAGAGGAAGAAGCAGACTCCCCTGAGCAGGGAGTCTAATGCGGGACTCCATTCTGGGATCATGACCTGAGTTGAAGGCAGATGCTTAACTGACTGAGCTGCCCAGGCACCCTCATTCATCAATGTTTAAAGTCCACTTTACTGAAGACTTTGAGATCTCAGGGGGGAGTGACATTAAGCACTCAGATGTCCATCATCTTGTGAGTTTCCTCTTTTCTTCCTTCACTGTGTCTCCCTCTCTAGAGCAAGACTTTCTTTCCCCTTCTCACGCATAGATGTTTAGCTTCTTTTGTTGCTTGAGCATGGCATAAATGCTCCGTCTGTGCACCCAGAGCACATTGCAATATTTTTCCCAAACAGAGGTGGTGCTGTTACTAGGAAACCTGGTTTCGTTAGGCTCAGTTTTGTAGTAACAAACATTTCTGAGATCTCAGGGGCTTAAAACAAGGAAGATTGATTGGTTGCCCATACAATTGTCTTTTGTGGGTTTGGGTGACTTTTTTTCATTTGGGTGTAGCTGACACACAATGTTACATTAGTTTCAGGTGTACAACACAGTGATTCACCATCTCTGTATTTTATGCTGTGCTCACAAGTGTGGCTACCATCTGTCACCATGCAACGCTATTACAATATCAGGCTATATTGTCTAAGATGTAGGTTTGGGTGACTTTTTAGGTGGCCCCCTCTGCATTTGATGGCTTGATGTTGCATTCCTATCTATAGGTGCTGCCAAAAGTCACCGCAGCAGGATAAGAGTATAATGAAATTGAGCCCTGCCAATTTAATACTTCCACTCAGAAGTGACACTCACTTCCTCTCATATTTCATTAGTGAGAGCAAAGTGTATGGCTCTATCTAACAATGAGGAGCAGAGAAGTACAAGCCTTACTTGTGCCCTTTAAAAGGAGAGGGAAGCAGGACATTGGCGAACCGTGTTTCATGTCTGGTGAAAAAGTGATCTTGACTTCATTACCTTGAGACAAAGTGAGGGGCTGCTACCATCCTAGCAGGATGAGAATCTAGAACTCTGGACACCCAATCTAGGACCCTTTCCCCTGGAGATAGTACTATTATAAGGGAAACTTAATACCTATCGAGAGCTTGTGTTCTGAGATCAACTCCACCCAGACTATGCCTCATGGAAGCAAGCAGAGAAACTCCCACTTAAGTGTGGTTTCATTTCACAAACTGGACACAATAAAGGTACAATGATTCTGAGTTCCTTTTGGGGGGAGCATTTCATTCACATTGAACTGAATATTCGTAGGGTACATTAAAATGCTTCCATGCCATGTAAAACATCAAAGCTCAGTATATCTTCACAAACAAGAGAATCAACGCAAGTTTAGCTTTTGTGAAAAACATATCAGCAGCTGACTTTGAGAAAATTGTCGGGCAAATGCAGTCACTCAGATCAGGGCTGGCCAACAGTTGGGGCCCAATAAATCTTTGTGGAAGGAGTGGATGAATAAACTCTATCCTCCAGCCAGCCCTATTGCATGTATTCATTCAACAGCAAATATTGAATGCCAATGTGATACATGATTACCTTGGGGGCTTCCAGGGGAACATCCCTCCCAGTATTCACACTCTGTATAATGAATGACCTTACACATTCAACCCTGGGCTCGCTCATGTGACTTGCTTTGTCTGAGGGAACGTCAATGAGGACGATGCAGACAGAGGCTTGATAAACACTTGTGCACTGGGGCTGATGCCACCAGCATGGGGGGAGATGTGGCCCAGCCTCTGGGGATGAAAGACCACAGTGAGAGAGCAGCTCAGTTATCATGGTGGTCCCAGCTGAGCCCATCCTGTGGTTCACCCTAGAGCTGAGTGAGCCCAGGAAAATGGCAGCAGAATGACACAAACCATAGCATTGTGAGATGTAGAAAATTTTTAGAGTAGGACAGTGGTCAGCTAGCCTTTCCTGGAAAAAGGGCCAGATAGTAAATATTTGAGGCTTTCATACAATTTCTGTAGTGATGACTCAACTCCGCATTACAGTGTAAAAGCAGCCAACGGCGGCATATAAAGAAATAGATGTGGCTGTCTTCCAAGAAAACTTTATTCTCCAAAACATGTGGCAAGCCTAATTTGGCCCGTGGACCAGAGTTTACTGGCCCTGTTTTAGGCCACTAAGTTTGGGACAGTTTGTTTTGCTGCGGTGAATAACGGAAATAACCTGCCATCTTCTTCTTCTCCCAGGTGTCCTCATTCCTGGGAACATTCCATTTCTATGACTTCATTCCTGATGACTCCCTGGGGTGGAATGCCCTCATTTCTCAGGCCTGGCCCGAGGAAAATTAGGAAGTCAGCAGTGTGTGTTTTTAGCTTCCCTGTCAAAAGGTGCTAAGAGGGTAAAAAAGAAATGGTTGTGGGAGGTGTCAGCTCCTAGGTTCCAAATGAGTGGAGGAGACTCTCTTCCTGCCCCAGGACCCCTGAGGCTCCATGGAGTCTGAGCAAAATGACTTCAAGCTGCATAAGAGGCAGTTGAAGGTAATATAATGGAAGTGTCCTAGCCTGATGGTCTTGTTATGTCATTAGAAAGGCTCAGCTGTCCCCCTAACGTGGTGGCTTCTGACCCACAATCCACAGATTGCTCAGAAGCCTTCAGATTTCCTGGAATTTCTACCAGAATTTCTAGAACTCTAAGTAATGGTCTTCAAAAATCAGAATTATTGCATAGGGAAGGGTTAATCATCAAGGAGATAGAGAAGCTTCCCTGTTATTATTTCTGTTCTAGTTGGCAGTATATCTGGTGGACAAGAGTGCTGATTCTGGAATCGGGCTGCCCAGAAGCAAATCTTGCTTCCCATTTACTTAATCACTACATGACCTTGGGCAAATCATTTAATACTCTAAGCCCAAGTTAACTCAGTTATAAAATGGTGATAATAATAGCATTTACCTTTATGATTTTTGTGATGATTGAATGATGTTATCCATGTAAAATATTTGTCACAGTGCCTGGCATATACTGAATATTCAGCAAATGGTATCTTTTATGATTATTAACCCACTGTCAGGCAACTCAGCAGAGTTTCTGAATTCTGTAGATTTTTATAGAATATATATTTTATTTCCTGATGAGTTCTCACCTCCCTAACTCGTTTATTTGCCTTAAAAAATGGGGACTAGGTAGCTCAGTAATAATCTCAACTTAAGGGGGGGAAGTCAGTGAGGTTGAGGTGCTCAGTATTCTTTTATTGTCCTGGTTAAATCTTTATTCTTGCCCAGGGACGTGGTAAGAGACGAGTATCTTTGTCCCCATCCTTATTCCATATCCTCAGTTTACAGGCCTGGAGGAAAGAGGCAGGGTCGTGGCAAGTACAAGAAATAACTACCATTTAAGTGTTGCAGGACAATTTTCCAAGAAGCATACTAAGATTTCCTTGGAGCAAGTTCACTGGAAAGTGCTGTCTGGGTGAACAGCTGTGGGGAAGGGAAAGAAGCAGGAGCAGGCAGAGGGAGAAGTTGGGGTGTGATTCAGATGCAACAAAGGTCTTGGTCATCCCACCAACTGACCAGTCACTTGGTGTGGGCCACCCCCAGTGAGGGGTGTGACATGGGGCAAGGCTGCCATCTTTGGTTGAGGACAAGGGTCAGGACGGACTCAGCTGTGAGCTTTCAGCTGTCACCACTCTGTGCTGAAGATTTTGGGGGTGATCTGGGTCTACGACACATCAATGTCCACAACATACAGCTTCTAATGTGAGTCACACATAGTGCTGTGGACCGTCACGTACATCACTTCATGCAAACCTCACAAAAAACATGCGGAATAACTCATGAAGACAGCTACGATACGTTTAGTGCCTATATGTCTCGAAGTTTACAGGCTTTTAGTTCATGTAATTTTTTTTAGCAGCTCATCAAGGTTGGAATTGTTTCGTGCACCTGGTGGAAGAGAAAGTTCAGAAGAGAAAATTGGAAGTTCAGAAAAGCCAAGTTAGTGCTCAGTGTACAAATGTAGCTCCGTTTCTTATTGGAGCCGGCGCCCATCCCCCTGGGCAGTACTGACCCATTTTCCAGGTGAGGAACTTGATGATTAGTGAGATTAAAGGACTTTCCTGAAGTTCGGAGCTAGTTGACGGCAGAGTTGGGGCTTGAATGCAGGTCTGTGGGGTGCTCTCTCTTAGGTACCATGCTGCTCTGGAGAAATGAGAAAGTTGTACATTGGGGAAAAGGAGCAAGACCACGACATAGTGGGGAAAAGGCAGCTGAGGCGCAGCATAACTTCTCTGGAACTCTGTTAACTTCATTCCTGATGTTTCAAGGGCTTTCAGATGCTTCCTGACAGCAACAGTTTATGGGCTTTGAGCATTTCACTAGGGCGGCTGAGAAGGCTTTAGGAAACTACCTCTCTGTTTTGCTGCCCGCCCCCTGCCACACACACCCTCTACTCCTGTATCAGGCCCTAGGACCTGGTCAGGACTTTGAGGAGGTGGTGGGGAGACCCTAGAAGGTCTTACTGGGAGTAGGAAGTTACAAATGAAGCCTGATACTTTTGGCTGTGCTGTTAGCTGTACTGGCTTTCAGCGGGGGGGCCACTAGATGGCGCTCACCCTCCATTCCCGAGGCTTCCCTTGCCAGAGGGGCTCGATCGATCGCCTCCCTCCCTTCTTCCTTGACCTGTATTAACAGTATTAATAGCAAATAGTTATTGGGAAGTTACTGCGTGCCCAATAAGTTACTGTGTTAAGTCCTTTACATAAATTATCTCGTTTAATACTTACCATAACCCTTTAAAGTAGGTATTGCGATCCCTAAGCGACAAACGAGGATAAGCAACTTTGCTGGTAACAAGCTGGTGCTGGCTGGGCGAGCCAGTGACTGAAATCAGGTTGTCTGACTTACAGCTCTGACCTCCACATTCTACCGGTTCCCCGGTGATTATATGATAATGACAACCGAGCGTTTACTGTATGCCGCAGGGTGATTATATGATAATGACAACCGAGTGTTTACTGTATGCCGCAGTGTGCTAACTGGTTTGTAAAGTTTGCATCATTGAAAACTCAAAATTTTCTCTCTTTCTCTCTCACACACACATAGACACAAAAGTATGTGAGGTGACGGATGTGTTAATGAACTTGTGGGGACAATCCTTTCACAATATGTAGTATGCAAGTGATCCCATTGTAACGCTTTAAATATCTTGTCAATTATAACTCAGTTTAAAAGAATTCCGTAGGACTCTGAGAAAAGCACTACTATTCTCCCTCATTTAAAACTAAGACAGTGAAAGACAAAACCATACGATCTCACTTATATGCGAAACCTAAAAAATAAAGCTCATAGATACAGATAACAGATTGGTGATTGTCAGAGGCAGGGGGTAGAGAGTGGGCCAAATATGAGAAGGGGGTCAGAAGGTACAAACTTCCGGCTATAAAATAAATAAGTCCCAGGGATGTAATGCACAGCATGGTGACTATAGTTAATAATAATACAGTATTGCATATTTGAAAGTTGCTGAGAGAGTGGATCTTAAATGTTCTCATCACAGGAAAAAAAGTTTTGTAACCACGTATGGTGACAGATGTTAACTAGACTTATTGTGGTGATCATTTCTCAATATATACAAATAGATACACTTTTTTCTTTTTTTTAAGAGAGGGTGCACAAGTGCTGGTCAAGAAGGAGGGGCAGAGGGAGAGACTCTCTCTCTCTCTCTCTCTCTCTTTTAAAGATTTATTTATCTTAGTGAGAGTGGGAGGAGGGGCAGAGGGAGAGGGAGAAGGAGAATCTCCAAGCAGACTCACCACTGAGCACAGAGTTTCAGGGCTTGATCCCAGGACCCTAAAATCATGACCTGAGCCGAAATCAAGAGTTGGACACTTAACCGACTGAACCCCCCAGGTGCCCCAAATATATATACTTTTATTTAAGTATAGTTGACATGCCATGTTACATTAGTTTCAAGCGTACAGCACAGTGATTTGACAAGTCTATACGTCGTGCTATGCAACTCCCATCTGTCACCATATAATGCTATTACAATACCATTGACTATTGAGTATTGATTTACTATTGTTGTACACCTGTAACTAATATAATGCTATATGTCAATTATACCTCACTAAAAACAAAGTTAAAAAACTTTAAAATAAAAGTGAGAAGATTGAGGGATAGGAAGGCTAATGAATTGCCAAGTTACAGCTAATAAGTGGTGGGACCCAGATTAGGATTCTGATTTCCTAGACTGTGAATCCCAAGAAGGTCTACCCTCTGAGGGATCACAAAAAATGAGAATATTGGACAACTTGGATTCTGGAGTCACCCCAGAGTCTCTCTGCATGTACCTTCTGCCTCTCAGTGGGCTTATCCTGCTGGGAGGCAGCCCAAGCTTTGAGTCAAATTTAGGTTCAAATCTTGGCTCCACTGTTTTCTGGCTCTGTGTGACTTCTCTCAGCTTTTGTTGCCTTGGTTGTCAACATGCAGACATTATGGTCTCAGTACTGTCATGTTACTGTAAGCTCACAGTCCAGGCAGGGAAGAGGCATTCAAGAAATGGGGTCCCCTTCTCCTCCCTCTCGGAGCCTCCATGGCTGAAGGAGGCCCAGAAGGAACATTGGGCACAACTTTTCCTAAGTGGGTCAGAAGCCATTTAAGATTGATGCCACTTTTTCTGGAGATGCTGAGAGAAGCAATTATTTAATCCATTTATTTGTACATTTGCTCAGTGTCTCTCTCCTTTTCTAGTCCAGCATCTGCCTATAGAACTTTTTGCAATGATGGAAATGTTCTATATCTATACTGCCCAATGTGGTAGCCAACAGTAACTTGTGGCTTTTGAGTACTTGAAATGTGGCTTGTGAAACTGAGGAACTAAATTTTAAATTTTATTGGGTTTTAATTACTATAAATTGAAATAGCTACATGTAGTTATTGGCTACCTTACTAGAGAGCAGAGCTCTAGATGGTTCAATGTTCACTGATACCTCCTCAGAGCCTGGCATAGCATGTGCCCTTGGAAAGGGGTGGATAAATATGTTTCAAGTGAATGAATGCATCAGTAGGCCTGTGCATGTAGGAAGCTTGGGGTCTGAGCTAGCCAGAGGTGTGGTGGGTACCATCTTCAGGAAAGAAAGGAGAAGAGGAGACAATCAGATTTTTAGGCATCATCTAAGAGAGGGAGTCAGTCTGAAACAAAAGACCCATGGACTATGTCTGGGGTAATGTAGCAAGTTATGGAACACTTGTCATCACCCCAGTTTGTTGTATTTTATTTTTCCTTCAGTGGTTAGGAATCAGCTCTTTAAGTGGGAAGGAGACTGGGCTTGATGGCAAGGACCCCAAGGAAGGGAGGAGCTGGAGAGACTGTATCACTCATTATACAAGAGAGAGAGAAAACCCAGGAGGTAGACCAGAAGGCAAGAAGATGGCAGGCTCTTGGGTTTATATCAGAGGGAAGAAACCAAAGATGTCACCGTAGGAAGTTAACAGTCTGGAGGCTTAATTAGGTCACCAGGTGTAAACTCAGTTACATTCATAATCTCTATTTTTGAGTTAAAAATGGAGTGTCTCTTCCCTAAGGCTCCAGCTCTCTCTCTCTTTCCTATAGACCTAGTGTTAATTCTTCATCATTGTCATCATCATTATCATGATTTATTGAGCATATACTGAAACCCAGGGTCTAAATGAATTACATCATTTAATCTTTCAACAGAACTCTGAGGGAGATGATCTTGGGTCACATTTATTGAGCATTTATTAAGTACCAAGTATTCTAACTCTTAAAATGTTCATAACCTTCCCACTTTCCCTGGGTAGGTGCAATTATCATCATCATCATCACCCCTCGATTTAAAATGAGGATGCTGTGAATAGAGGGGTTGAATAACTTGCCCAAGTCTATAAAGCTAGTAAGCAGCAAAGCCAAGGTTTAAATCCTGGGCAACTGGGCTCTAGAACTTATATCATACTGTCAGGTTCTGAGAGTTACCATATATGTATTAACTCTTAAACTTCATAATAACCCTATGAGATGGAGATTATAATTGTCAGACCCATTTTATAGGTGAGGAAACTGAGGTTTAACAAGGTTAGGTAGTTTGTCCCCAGTTATACAGGTGGTTAGGGCTGCAGCCAGGATTTGAACCCAGGCAGTTGGACTTCAGGAGTCATGCTCAAAAACCACAAGAGTGGAAATATTGGGTTGAATAGTGTCCCCCCATTCATGTCCTTCCCAGAACTCCAGAATGTGATCTTATTTGGAAATAGAGTTGTTGCAGATGTAATTGGTTAAGATGAGGTTATAATGGAGTAGTGTGGGCCCTTCATCCGGTGTGACTGCTGTCCTTTTAAGTAAGAAGAGAAGAAGAGACACACAGATGCACAGGGCAGCAGGTGAAAGTGGAGGTAGACATCGGAATGACAGATCTGCGAGCCAAGGATTGGCAACGGTTGCCGGGAGGATGCTCCCCTACAGGTTTCTGAGGGAGCGTGGCCCTGCTGATGCCTTGATTTCATACCTTTAGGCTCCAGAACTGCGAGAGAACAGGTTTCTGTTTTTTAAGCCATTCAGTTCATGGCACTTTGTTACGACTGCCCTAGGACTCTAATACAGTGGAGTATGCATCCTAGGAGAAAGAACAGACCATTCTGTAGCTTGCTGACCAGCACAAAGAAGCCTAAACTTTGAAGTCTTCACAAGAACTAAGATTGAGGACATGTTTTGTGGGTGGCAGGGGAACAGGCAAGAGAATTGAAGAGGCAGCCTGATGGCCTCCTTCAATGACTGCATCTTTCTCACACAATCAGGAAGGCGGAGTGCTGGGTGGCTCTGTGCCTACCTTTAGCACAGCTGTTAAGGTTCAGGCTTTGGGGGCAGATCGACCCGGGTTTACACCAGGCTCCTACTACTACCTGGTGACCTTAAATTCCTCAACATCTTCAAGCCTCAGTTTCCCCCTCTGCAGAAGTGATTATGACTATACTCTTTGAGTGCTGTTGTGAAAATTCAATGAGATACTACACAGAATGCCCCTGGATGCCCATATTTAAGCCCTCACTGAATTATGGTTGTTTTTCTTCTGGGAGCTGACAGAGAGACTGAGGAAAGATAGGGCCTCGAGCCTACATGGTTTATGTTCTGGGGCTGAACTCAATGATCAGAGGGTTGAACCTACAGTCTCCAAGGTCTTTTGTAGTTCTATAATCCACCCTTCTTTTTGGCCCTTTGTAGATTTAAGAGCTGGAATCAATGAAGTATTTTGCTCTCCTCTTTTCTTTCCTAATCCAGTAGGTGGCAATAAGCCTCCATCATTGTTCTTTATCCAGATTTTACTCTTTGGGCCCTAGTGCAGGCTGTGTTCTGGAGGGGGCCACTGGGAGTGGTTGAAACAATTCAGACTTAGGGGCCTCCTTTGGGAAATATTAAGTACCCCTTGGGGCACAAACAGGCCTTCATCTCCATCCCAGAGTGACTTCCCCCAGAGCTTTTCTGGTGATTATTATGCCCAACACAGCAACCACAGATACAAAATTTATACTTGTAACAAGAGACCTTCTATTTTGTTGCCAGAAAGAGGGTAAATTATCTTCCAGTGGACTCCCAGTCCTAATGGTTAAGAAGTGAACCCCACCTGACTGGCAAATCTCATGGTATTTTGCAAGGCTTCTACATGTCTCAGTGAATTTTGGATCCACAGTGTGGGCACCACCTGGGAGTTTCTTAGACATGCAGAATGTCAGTCCTCATCCCAGACCCGTCCAATCGGAATCTGCATTTTAACGAGCAACCCAGGTGACTCATATACTCATTCAAGTTTGAGAAGTTCTGGTTTACAGGACCTCAGAAGAAAAGGATTCCTCCTGCCAGCTCATAATTAGTTCTCTTTAACTCAGCGGAGAATAATTAGCTAGCATTGTCGTCAGGTGTCATATTTACAAGGGGTGTTGTTACTCCCCAAGGACATTTATATATATCGTCCTATTTGCTTTACTTTTCCAAACAATACTTCAGCTCAGTGCCATTTATAGCTGAGGAAAGGAGTCTTGGAGGGGTGGGCGTACCCAAGAGTAGAACTGAGATGTGACGAGTCCAGTCCACGGTCATTGGGTTTCAAAAATGCAGCAGTCCCGCCTTACCTGCGGTTTCGCCTTGCTCAGGTTCCCGCCTCCGGTCGGTGGGTGGGTCAAACCGCAGCCTAGACCACGTGGTCCTCCTTCTGACCGATCGTCAGGCGGTCAATAGTAGCTTTCCGCTGCGTCACAACGTCACAGCGCATACGTCCTTCCTCTCATCATGTAGACTTTTTGTCTCGTCAGGTAGGCATTTTGTCATCTGCTATCGTCACAAGAAGGGTGAGTACAGTGCAATGAGCTATTTGGAGAGAGAGAGACCATTCCCATAACTTTTGTTACAGTGTAGTTGACCCTTGAACAACACGAGTTTGAACTGCATGGGTCCACGTGCGTCCGATTTTATTTTTTTATAAGTACAGCCCTGTAAATGTATTTTCTCTTCCTTACGAGCTTAACATTTTTTTCTTTTCTAGCTCACTTTATGTTAAGACTGTGGTATGTCATACAGATAGCATACAACAGATGTGCTGCACGACTGTTTATGGTATCGGTAAGGCTTCCGGTTAATAGTGGGTTATTAGTAGTTTTTTTTGTGACGGGCTAAAAGTTATAGGTGGATTTTCTGCACAGGAGGTAGGTGCCTCTAACCCTCCCTCCCGCCCCGTTTTGTTCAACGGCCAACTGTGTAGTGTTAACAGTTGTCCTATTTTTTTTTTATTAGTCATTGTTATTAGTGTCTTACTGTGCCTGATTGATAAAATAAAAGTTATCCTAGGTATGTATGTGTATCATAGGTATATCCTAGGAAAAAACACAGTATACATAGGGATTGGTACTATCTGTGGTTTCAGGCATCCACTGAGGGTCTTGGAATGTATCTCCTGTGGATAAGAGGGGACAGTCCTCACTATGTACCAGGTCATATGCTATGTTAAATGCATTATTTCATATAATCCTCCTTACAGTTCTAAGGAGAGGGTACTATCATTGTCACCATTTCACGAATGAGTAAACAGAAGACTGGAGAGGTCAATACACTGGTCCAATACACTGATCTAGAATTATAACCCAAAACAGTAGGACTCCAAGCCCGAGAGCTTAACCACTACAGCCTAATTCTCCCTGAGGGTTGTTGCATGAATTCCTGGTGTATATGCCGTTTTAAAACATATGCCTGTAATTATAATATACTTTTGAGTAAATCATTTTTAAGCTTAAAATTAATAATTATTATTAGTAATTGAGACAGTTTCTTCCCCAATGTTTAGTCTCTTCTCTTGGTATTTCTATTAATTTCCTATGGTGGCCATAGGTGCCACAAACCAGGTGGCTTAAAACAACAGAAACTTATTCTCTCCCAGTTCTGGAGGCTAGATGTAGAAAATCGAGGCATCAGCAGGGCTCTGCTCCCTCTGAAACCTGTAGGGGAGAATCCTTCTTCACTTTTTCCTTGCTTCTGGTGGTTTGCAGGTAATCCTTGACATTCTTGGGTTTGTAGCTGCACATTTCCAATGTCTGCCTCTGTCTCCACCAAGCATTCTGCCCACATGAGTCTGTTGTTTTCTTATAAAGGCACCAGTCATAAATAAAGGATATTTATTGGATAAAGGGCCCACCCTACTCTAGTATGATCTCACCTTAACTAATTACATCTGCAGTGATCCTCTATCCAAATAAGGTTACATTCTAAGGCACTGGGGTTAGGACTTCAACATCTCTTTTTTGGGTAGGGGGGATACAATTCATCCTACAAGAAAATCTCCTAAGGTAGATTAGTGGCCAAGCATGTGGGTTCCAGAACCAAAGTGCCAGGGTTCCAATCCTTGCTCTGTCACATAAGGTGGGTAACTTAGAGCAAGTTACTTAGACTAACTTAGCCTCACTTTTCTCCTCCGTTAATCAGGAGAATCTCATAGGAATTTTTTTTTTGAATCTCATAGGAATTTGTCATGAATTAATACACCTACAGCACCTACCTAGAATTATGTTGTAGTAGAAACTGCTGATGTCTATCCCAGATCCCTTTACCAGCTGGTGCTCCCATTCCCATCCATTGTTAACAGCTTACACCAGTGGCCTTCTGTGGAGACTTGTCCTTGTTTTCAGAACCCACCTTGTTAGAGATGCCTGGGATGTTGATCTCTCCTGCCTGGTTCCTGACCAAAGCTAGACTTTATCTGAGACTTTATTTCAGCTCTTTCCTAATGTGTACTCCTTATATGTCCTTCCTGAGAGCATAGCCTTAATGTGTCCTATGCATCGGAAACCTGCCCTATTTGACATGAGTGCCCAGGATGAAAGCATTGGTTTGATGTCATTATCATTTTCAAGGAGCGAGGAATTAACCTCCCAGTCTTCCTACCTTTTCCATAATTTGATACAGCAATTAGGTCTTATTTTTCCTGCCATTAATCTTGTAATGTCAAGAATGGTCAAGTTTTTCCCATAGACACTGACTGGTTCCTGGGCAGAGACATCCAAGAGAAGCAGCTCCTTCATTGCTACGGGTCACGTCTCCAATTGTGTGCAGACATCATAGGCTTTACCCTGCCTCCACTCTGGACTGCCACAGGCTCTTCCTTGCTTCATGGCGTCAGCCCATTTCTTAGTGCTTGCTACTCAGTCATTTGTATAGAGAGCCAAGTCTACTTTATAACAGGATAATGTATTAGTAATTGTTTTTGCATCAGCCTAACACAGTTCTATATGTCTGTCTCCAGCTGTGGACACCTAAGCCCCATCCCTATTGCTATCATCATAATAGCAACACTTAGTGAAAGACTGAGGTGTGACAGACTATATGTAGTATATATAATAACATGGAAATTAGTTTTAACCCTTGAAAACTCTTTGAAAGAAGAGTGGCATCCTCATCTTACTAACAAAGTGCAGATGGTCAGAGAAGTTAGATCACTTACTTGTGGTCATGCAATGGTTAAGTCAATCTCTGAATCATGATGATCTGGTGGGGAAGCAAGTGTAACTCTCAAGTTCCTTGTTGAAAGTACATTCTCTAAAAGCACTCAAACCACAAACCACTGATTTTCTCCCTGTGAGTAGCACTTTTAATAGCTGGGGTCCTATTCCCTGCCTAGCAAGGTGAATTGATATCTTAACTCCTTAAATTGTTCTTTTCCTTTTTTCTCTAGTCTGGGCTTAAAGTTTTCTTCTATCTTTTTACTTCTGTCTGCCATTGAGCCTACTTTGAGCTTCTGCCCCAGCATCCCTGTTCCACCCCCATGGCTTAAACCCCAGGCTAGCAAATTCATGCATATTTTTCACCCATTTCCTTCTGTCCCCAAGATTTCATCTTCTCCAGCATTCCATTTATGTCACTCAAGTTCCAGTTAATCACAAAATTTGCATTTGAGACCTACATTTAAATCAAGGCATATATAATTCTTAACTTGCCATAGACTTTGAGAAGGGGGTGTACCGGTCATATCACTTATCATAGTTTACCTATAATGATGCCTTGGGAAGCTTTCTTTGATTAAGCTCCCAAACAAAGCCTCCTCTCTTCCTGGTAGCCCAACCATTCATTAGAATTAGATTATTTTGAAATCATCACTTGGTAGAAATCTGTGGCAGATATCTGAGTTTCTTAAGAAATCATGAGGTCCTATGAAATTGCATAGAGAAAGCTTTGTAAGTGAATATATCCACTAATGGACTCACCACTTACAACAGTTCCCAGTCAGACATCCTTCCCTGATCAGCCCTAGCCTCTATCCCCTTATATTTGTGGGTGGCTGTCAGGCTGTTGACGATTTATGAAGGGTAAACATCTGATAACTGCAGTTCAATGTAAATCAATTGCAAAGTGAAACTGGGAATACTGCAAAAGGTGTAGGATTTCACGAAGTCAGTGGAATTGATGTTGGAAGGCTGTGTGAATCACCTGCATGCTGTTTGGCAAAAAGGATTGGGAAGAATGCTTTAAAATTGAAGCAGTCGATGAGGATAAGGATGCCTGAGCTGCTTTGAGAGAGGATGCTTAGAATATCATATGCTTAAGAGAGTCCCTTGGGAAAACTGAGGAACACTTTATATTTTCCAAAAAATGCCTTTCTTTGCTCTTGCTGTGAAAGTTAAATATGAAATCAAGAATACCATATTGTGCAGTCATACAATTCGTGGAAAAGTTATGCAAAAGGCATCAGTACATGATTTATTCTTTGTTGTGGAATAATAATGACCTAAATTTTGTTAAACATAAGCAAAAATAAATCAATTTTTACAACTTCCAATTTTTAACAGAGAGCCCCTGACAAAGCTGTTTTTTTTGCTGTTTACTGTGATATTTTGCTCTCCTTTTATAAAAGTAGCTTCATTCTGTGGAGATCAGAATAAAAATCTTGGAGATGAGAGAACTTGCCCTCTTGGAACTTATGGTATTATGGGGAGGCTTTCCCAACACACTGGGGACAGGACAGTGATGAGTGAGAGGATCCCCTTTGCCAGGTTGCAAGTACAGTTTAACCGTAAGAAGGAGAAGAAGAGAAAGGCAGGACAAACTGTCTTCTTTTGCCGAATCTTTAGCCTGGCCGCGAATCTTTAGCCTGGCCCCTGCCTGGCTTTCGTTGGCTTCCAAAATGACTCTCTGCTACTACACACACCTTTCCCCGCCTGCTGCTGTCAGGAACGTGTTGACAAGTCTCCTTTGTCAGCTTCCGAGGGAGCTCATGAAAAGCGCGTTGGGAATTCAGCAAAACACCGGGGCTCTAACTGCTCCTGAATGAGATGGAATTAGAAAATGGTTTCAAATTGAAAACTTAATTTTCAATTAGTGTACATTCAGGCAGGAGTGGGAGGGATTAAGGGATGGCAGCTTGTTTGGNTTTTATAATTAATTTTATTTTATTATATTATGTTAATCACCATACAGTACATCCCCTGATTAACCATGCTTTTGAGATGACATGCTTGCAAGCTATTAGTTAGCTTCCTCCCTCCTCCCCACCCCCGCCCCCAAGTGCTCCTTGCTCTGTGATTTGGCAGTGGCTGCTCGGGCCCGCTGTGCGCTCAGTCCCTGACTAACTCAGATGCAGATGGCAGCAGCAGCAGCCACAGGAAGTGGGACGCAGCCTGTCACCTCTGAGACTGGCTTGTGTGTGTCATCCTTGCTGTGGACCCTGCGAGGGCACAGGTGAGCTTGTCACCTCTAAAGATGGCATGCCCTCTGATGACTTTAAAAAACACATTCAGGAAAAAAAATTTTTTTCCCCCTCTCCAACATATTTTATCAGAGTTTGAGGCTCTCCACTGGACAAACACGCTCAGTATATCTTGAACATTTGGGATTTGTGGTAAAGAGTGGAGCTGAAGGTGGTCGAAGGGGTGAGGTTGGATGTAGGAGATAGAAGGGGCTGCCCATTGGGGACGTGAATGGCTTTATTCATCCCCTAGTGTCTTCCTTCCTGTCTTTAGTTGGAGTTCCCATCCTCTTCCCTCCCTTCCCCCTTTTCCCAACCAGAAATATTTTACCAGGCTTAGAGTGTTCTGGCAACCACAGTGGGTTCCCCTCGGTTAGCCTTGTTTTCTCCCAACATTTTGCTACCTGTGATGAGTTCACTGTGAAGTCAGTATCTCCGAAGTGCTGCCTCAGTTCACACGTGAGAACTTTTAACACGGTATGTTTACAAGCACTGGAACTGGAAATCATTAATTCAGTCAGCAGAGCAATAACTTCATTAGGAACTTCCTTCTGTCATTAGCAGGCTCGAGAAAGTAGGTTACAGTGAGTAAACACACCATCTCAGATGCGGCAGGCAAGGCTGCTTGGCAAACACTTTTCATCTGTTCATCTAACTTCCAACTCTTCTCTGATACAGCAAAGCTGGCAGCAAAGGGTGGAAGGAAGTGTTCCATCCTTATAGTAGACATGGCTGCTGGCTCTGCAGATCTGTCACTAGGTAGGGTTTTCCTGACTTCTTCTCTGACCTTGGCTCACATCCCGGCCCCAAGCTCCTGGTGACATCTGCTCCCCACAGATTGGCCTGAACTGATTCCAAGTGCCTTTACTTAAGGTTCTCTCAGCACAACCCTAGGCTAATTCCTGCAGCCCTTTCTCAAATGGGCCAGTGTCTTCAGCCACCTTTGGTACAAGCCTCTCCAAGGTCAAAATTTCTCCAAAGGAGAAATTAATCTCCTCACACTGTTTTTTTCATTAGTCTTCTCATGCCAATGAGCAACTGTCATTAATCCTTTCTCCACCATCCAAGCTGTAGCCTTCCAGCCAGGTTCCAAGAAGTGTTGGATTTCACTGAAGAAAGGGTGAGAGGGAGACATGTAGTGGCTCAAATGCTAACACAAGCTTTCAGACTTACAAAAGGAGAATGGGAAGGAGGTGTTTTGAAAAACGCCTTCTGCTAGACAAACACCAGTAAATCCTAACAGCTTAGATGCAATTCACTTAGGGAAACAAAATGGAAAACTCGGGTTTTGGGGTTTGGATGGGGTTTAAAAGTCTTATAATCCAACCCTCTTATTTTATAAACGGGCAACTCTGACTTAAAAAGGTTAACGGGCCTGCCCAAGTGACTAGGGAATGGTAGAGAAAGGTCTCCAAAGCCTGTGACTCTTCTGTCTCCTGCTTTATTCATACACCACACGGCCTGTCTCCTCATTCCCTTTGTGAAAGCAGTTGAGAAGGTTTTTGGTGAAGGTGTCAAAGCTCACCTACTTATGATTTTTAAAGATGCCAGTATGCTTTTTCCCCAGGATTTAGGGGTATATCTGTCAGAACTCTTTCAGATGCAAGAGACAGAAATACAACTTGTCAGAAAGGAGAGGTCATTAGCCCATGGAATCTAAGGGAGGTTGGCTGACCAGACTGTTGAAATCTGGGACAGGGGAAGGACAAGAAGGAGGACCAGCACATCATTAGCCCTTTCATTGTTTGTGTCGGTGTCTCCTGCATTCTTTCCTGGAGATTGTGTCTTACAGCTCATACCTTTGGAGAGGACGGAATCACACAATCTCTGACCTCAATTTTTGGAAAGTGTCTCCTTGGTTGGGGGGTGATGGGAGACTCAGGTGCCCTCCCCTGAGCCAATCAGTTGTAACCAAGTGGATGAGGTACTGTTATTGGCCCTGCTTGTCGGGGCCCCATCCAGGACCAAATATTAGTGCTCATGGGGTTGGGATCTGTACAAATGTGGCTGCTCCTGTATAAACCTCACAGTTCCAGCTTTCATGTGGGGAGGGTGGGCAGGGAATGACATTTCCACCAGGAAGCAGGTGCTGGGTAGAGAAGATGATAATAATCTTACCATCAGGGCTAACCCTGTCTCCTCTCATTGAATGAATTCTGTTTCACATGGATCTTCCCCTCAGTGTTGATTCTGAGATGACATAGGCAAATTTCTGTTTTTTCAGTATTTCCCACCACCTTTCCAAATACAAGGCAATAGAAGTTGACAAAAATATATGCCCCTCCCCCCCAAAGAAAATCCAGTTGAAAGCATCTCATTGGACTGGTTAGATTTGAAAAGGAGAAGCATTGATGTGTACCCTGCTACAGTCTCATTAATCCAATCCTTGAATTTAAAAATAACAATATATTCTTTACTGTCGCGGTTGTTCATCATTTGTGCCCATTCCCCCCAGTTATGGTTATGAGCTCTCCCACCAGTCTGTCCGAGAGTACCCAGAGATCTCAAAGTGATCCTAACACCTTTACGTCACTGGTGGGATTTTAGAAGTCTCCTTTTTTCTTCTTTTCATAATAATTCCGGGAGTACAGTGTGTTTCGTAAAGTGAATATGAGTTATTGTTACTATGAGACTCTGAACCTTCCATTCCTTCTCCAAGTTCACATTTGTAGCTTCCCTGATGCTAGGGGATGTTCTGGTTCCAGTAATTATTTTATCCCATTTGTCAAAGGATGCACAATTAGATCAGTAGTCAATAGAATAATCATCATAGTAAGATCAATACTTGTTGAGTGCTTACAAGGTGCCAGCTACTGATATTGTTACATGTTTTAACATACATGATCCTCAGAACAACCCCAGGAGTTTAGTACAATTAATATTCCTCCTTTGTAGGTGGAGATACTATAGTAGCACAGATAAGTTAAGTCACTTGCCCAAGGCCACACAGCTAGAAATTGGCAGAGGTGGGATTTGAACCCGGGCCTTCTGGGTTTGTGGTGTGTGCATTAAAGCATCATGCTAGTCCATCTCTTTAGTGGCCAGACGCTGTTATGGGATTTAGGAAGTTAGGGAAAAACTTGTTCTACTTTCTCAAATACTTGACCTACATGTTGAATAAATGATTGATTTAATTCAAAGCACCAATTTTATCATAAAAAGTAGAAACAATCCTGGAACAATATCCTATTAGTTTTGATTAGTAAATTACCCTCAAATTCAACAAATATTTCTTAAGCATCTGCTACATGGTCTAGCTCATTCACTTGATACAGGGGTACCATGAAGTGGGTGGTATAGTCTCCGTCTTACAGGTGAGGAAACTAAGACTTAGCTAGGCTACGTGATTGCCAGAGTCACTTGGAAATAGGGCAGGCAAGCCAGGATTTGAACCAGGCCTGCCTCATGGTGGATGAGCTTAGTGCTCGCTGTCATACTTGTTAATGAAATGAGTCTGTGAGATGTTTGCCAGTTGGCGGCGCAGATTAGAGAAGGAAGGTGGGAGGTGTATGACATTGCGTCCTTGCAGGAGGAGAGGTGGGATCCCTTGAAGGGTCTGAGGGGACTGGGGTAGGAAGAAACCAAAGGGCAGATGTGATAGGCTATCCGTAGAGAGTACCAGTTCTCTCCTTTTGCTGCCCAGAGAGAAGGGAGACATTTACTTAGTTCACATTTTTTGAAGTTGCTGGCAATTAGGGTGTTAACACTCTGTGTAGCTAGCATTTTTGGTAGGCTCTGGCAATTAGAGTGTTAATATTCTGTGTAGTCACAATTATGCTGTAACTACCAATTATGGGAAAACTCATCATTTTACTGTAATGTAATTACATTAAATAGCACCAGTCAAGTCAGTGCAAAGACTGGGGCAGCCTCTAATTATCCACTGCACCCAGACACCTCAGCCTGGATCAGGAATAATTGGTGTAATGCAGTTTTGCCTTTCGGGGTTGGCCTCAGTTTTCCTCAGAAAAGCTTTTCTTGTCTTCTGATCCTCCCTTGTGTTTGTGTGTGTGCGTGATTCGGCTGTGTTTATGATCTGGAAGCAGATGAGATGCTAGCATGCTCAATCTAGATGTGACTTAGTATTTCCCTCAACAAGAAATGATTGGGGAGGAAGTTTCTCTTACAGGTGGTGAGCCCCCTGGAGGGCCAGGACTATCTTTATTCTTCTTTCACCATTGCACGGGACAGAGAATAATAGTTAACACATCTTGAGTATCTTCCTTATGCCAGGGGCTGTGCTAAGCACTTGACATGTTTTATTATTAATTCTCCAAACAGCTCTAAAAAGGAGATATTAAAATCCCCATTTAATAGGAGAGGAAGCTAAGGATGAGCAATGAAGCAATTTGCCCAAAGTCAAAAACTAACAAGCAGAAGAGTCCAGCTTCATTCTTTGGTCAATACCTGTGCTCTTTCCAGGCCTTCCTCAAGATGGCTGGTAAGTATTTATTGGATGCTGATGGAGCTTGGCTACACATATTTGCATGTGAGGGCGGTTCTTTACTTTCTGGTCTGTTTCATCAACTTTTTCAGAACTAGATCTCTAGTTCAGTTAATTTCTAAAAACTCCTCTTTTCTTTCCTACATGATAAGCCAAAACCAGTTCTTTTCAGTATTTGGAAAGGGGCTTCTGGTGATTGTGTGTATGTGTGATGTATACAGTTTAAAAAGGTCAGTCAATTGTGAAGTTGATCTCAATGACTATCCTCAGGGAAGACTGAGGTCTTGGAAGGAAAAACCGAACTACTGTGAGGCGAAGAGACCCAAAGGTGTGATAACGTTAAAAATGGTCTTAATTTTTAAAATTTCTTTGGTGTTGGAATTTGGCAGTGATCTGATTTAAAAATTAGGGGAGTGCACCAATGTTGTGATTTGTATTCACTTATAAAATGAATGATGTGGAGGCCCCTGTGGGTTTTTAAGTTACAATAGTTGGGATTACTTTGTTGTATTTTGCAGACACATAGTGTTTTGGTCATCCTTGATCAATTTCTTCTCACCCTAGAGGCAGCAGAGGCAAGAATAGGCACCCCCATTTCGGAGATGGAGATACTGGAATGGGGGGTTGGTGAAAAACCAGATTTACCTTGGGAGGGCATGAGCACAGGTCACTGTTGTGAACTGAGGTCCTGAGAACCTGGCCTGATGGATTTTAGTTCACCTTTAAACAGAAACAGATATTATTACAGCGGAGGTCAGCAACTGACCTGTACCGGTGGGATCTGGACCCTCCTCCTGACGGATGGGCCTCACCTTTCAAAATGAATTTTCTTAGCTTAAATTATGTCTCCTCAGAGAGGCTTTTATTGGTTTCTGTGAAATCAGAGAAGTTTGGCTTTCCTGTTTGGACATTACGATCATCCGTGAAACAGCAACAGGGCTTCTTAACTAATATCTGAAAGAGAGAGCTGTTACTTTGAAAAAACCCTCAAGAGATTTCACAGGGAGGGTTAATTAGGGTGCCCCTCCCACCAGAAGAAGCTGAGGAGAATGGACAAGGCCGGAACCTGGAGGAGAAAGTGTAAATGCGACCCCAGTGGGAACGCGCCCAGGACAGCTGTGAGGAGTTATTATTAATAGTTATTGGAATAACCAAATATGCAGAGAATGGCATGGAATTTTCAGGGTCAACAGAATTTCTTCTACAGTTCGATCTGAATTCAGAGTTTTTGATTTTTTTATCCCCAAAGTAATCAATGCTTCTGATAAAATTCAAACAGTTGGAAGGGATATAAAATAGGAGACTCCCTTCCTCCCTCCCCGCCTTCACCCTCTGTCACACCCTTTAGGACTAACAACTGTAAACTATTTCTTGTGTTACCCATCCAAGATCATTTTAAATAAACACAAGTATATATTTGTGCGTGAGTCACGCTCATCCTACATTTCCATAGCTATATCTTGGGCATTGTTCTATATCATTAATCATAGATTTACCTTGTTTATTAAAAAGTTATTACAAATTGTTTCTGTGCATGGATGCACCATTATTTCCATTTCTTTTCTTTCTTTCTTTCTTTCTTTTTTTTTTAAGATTTTATTTATTTATTTGAGAGAGAGAGAGAGAGAGTGCACACAAGCCAAGGAGAGAGGCAGAAGCAGAGGGAGAGGGAGAAGCAGACTCCCCACTGAGCAGGACCCTGGGATCATGACCTGAGCTGAAGGCAGACACTTAACCAACTGAGCCGCCCTGGCACCCCTCTTTTCTTTTCTTTTCTTTTCTTTTCTTTTCTTTTCTTTTCTTTTCTTTTCTTTTCTTTCTTTTCCTTTCCTTTTCTTTTCCTTTTCTTTCTCTTCTCTTCTCTCTTCTCTTCTCTTCTCTTCTCTTCTCTTCTCTTCTCTTCTCTTTTAAGATTTTCCTTATTTATTTAATAGAGAAAGAGATTGCTACGAAGGTAGTGAGAGAAAGCACAAGCAGGGAGGAGAAACAGGCTCCCCACTGAGCAGGGAGCCTGATGCAGGGCTCCATCCCAGGATCCTTGGATCATGACCTGAGCCAAAAGCAGATGCTTAACCGACTGAGACACACAGGCGCCCCCATTATTTCCATTTCTTATCAGTGAACGTTTGGGTGGTGGTCATTTTTTTTTAATCCCTTTAAAAAAAATTGTTGTTGTCATTGCAAGTAACGCTACCCTGCATGCTTTTTGTATGAGTCCATTTCAGAAACCCGAAGACCAGAACTGGAAGTATCTTTAGAGATCAGCAAATTCAAATTCCTTTATTTGTGAATGAGAAAATTGAGATCAGACAAAGAAGAGAAGTGACTTTCTCAGGATTATACATTCTGTTATGGTTTAGCCATGTGTGCAATCCTGATTTCTTGACTCCACAATATTCTGTGTCCCGGAATTTAGATAAAAGTGACTATTGTGGGGCACTTGGGTGACTTGGTTAAACATCTGACTCGATTTCAGGTCAGGTCATGATCTGGAGGTTGTGAAACCAAGCCCCATGTTGGGCTGGGCATGGAGCCTGCTTAGGATTTGCTCTCTCTCCCTCTCCCTCTGCCCCTCTCCCCCTCCCTCTCTAAAAAAAAACCCAACAAAAACCAGTGACTTGAATAGTCCTTGAAATCAGTAGCCTGTAGCCGGGGTTTGCTATTCTTTCATTATATAGTTTTCTATTGGGGATGCTGCATGCATATGGATGCATGTTGTACACTGCACAAAAGTAGCTAGGCTAAGAGGTAAGTGAGGGCTGAAATCCACAGTGGGTTCTACTTGATAAGCCCTGAAGTGGGCCTTGGTGCTGCATCAAAATGATTTTCCCAAATCAGACACTTTTCTCAAAGTTGCCCCAAAGCACCTCACGGGCTAGCAGCGATCCTCATTTCTGGGATAAATATTTGACTCTATGGAGCTTATTTTATCTTATGCAAGCATGCAATACCATTTATTTTAATAGAAACAGATTTCCAGTATTGTTCACACTTTCTCATCCAGGCTTCTTCATGGCTGACAGTTTGCATTTGATAGATAATTGTGTAGGATTAGGGCTACAACCTACTGTCATGGGCAGGTTAAATGTAATAGTTGAGTGTGGCAGACAGAAAGGTCTCTCATGGGCAGAAGGTCTTGATTTCTCTGTGGTTTGGTACTTAGCTTTCTGGTGTTAATGATGATCCTGTCTTGTGAAGCAGTTCGTTTTAGTTGCAATTATGAAGCAGATGAGCCTGTTTTCAGGTAAGCTGTAGCCTGAGCTGTACCCTCCTCACTACCTGTTTCTGCTCATATTGCCTGCTCTGCCTCTGAGCTACTAACCTTCAGGTTCGTGTCACAAGAAAGCTGTTCAGCTAGAGAGACTATTCACCACAACAGCTCTTAAAAAGCTATTCTACGTTTTTGGACACTCATTCTTTGTTTTGGTATAATATTATTTTTATTATTTTTTAAAAAAATTTTATTTATTTATTCGACAGAGATAGAGACAGCCAGCGAGAGAGGAAACACAAGCAGGGGGAGTGGGAGAGGAAGAAGCAGGCTTATAGTGGAAGAGCCTAATGTGGGGCTCGATCCCATAATGCCGGGATCACGCCCTGAGCCGAAGGCAGACTCTTAACCGCTGTGCCACCCAGGCACCCCGTGATCCTACTTTTAAACCTCAAAACACACTAACAAATGCTCTGAGGAGTGATATTCCAACATCACATTTATAGGCAAGGATGGACCAATTCACTGTTTCAACTGATACATTATTCCATCCTTGTGTGTTTGGGTATCATTGGTCAGAAGGAAGTATATTCAATTTTTTCCCCCATTAAAATGAATAAAAATATTGTTTTATTTAATGACTCTTCATGTAGTGCAGGATTTTCAGGAGTGAATTGGAGTCATTAAACAAAGGGTAAGTGTAATGGATCATGGCCTGTTGAGGTCAGGGAACATGGATTTTCCATTTTTATGTCCGTGGTACTGTATACAAGCATGTAATAGGCTTTCAGTAAAAGTTTGTAGGATGAATGAATAAATCCTTTTTACAGAATTGCAGGGGAGATATTTTCCAACAGACACTGCAGGGGTTGTGCAGCATAATCTCTCCTTTTCAAACTGGGCATGGCTTTTGGCATTTCCTTATTTAAATTGGCCAGGAGCAATGGAGCAATCTTCCTAAAGGTGGAGGTTAGATGGGCACATATTTGCTTGGCACTGGAATGATTTAGTGCTGTGTTTTGCTCAAGTTTCTTGAGAAAGGCTAAGCCGTGGGTGCCCAGGTAGGTTACTCCGTGAGGCAGGTAAAGAAGGGAATGGCGGCATGGTTGTGCAGAACAGGAATGGAGGAAGCATGAGCCATCAGGAGCGGTGGATCAAAGCTGTAGGGAGCAATCATTGTGAAAAGCTGGAAAGCGGTGGGGGGGGGGCGGTGGGCGGCAAGGAAGAGTGGAGCTAGTTCTGGGAGATTTCTGGGGAGAAGGGGGAGGAGGGGCCAAAAGCATTAAATTCTGGAGATGTCGGGTGGGTGGAAAGCAGCTCAGTGGGAACAGGCAGCAAGTTGAGGGTTTTAATTTCCACTGCTTAAGGGAAGTGAGAGAGAGGAAGAGACACAAAGAGGACAGAGAGAGGAAGAGAGATGGGCGATTCACAGACCAGAGAGAGAAAAAGAGAGAAAGAGTGGAAGAGGGAGAAAGGGAGGGAGGGAGAATGAGAATAAGAAAGACATTTAAAACAGAAAACAACCAAGACCAAGACAGACACAGACACAGGGTCAGAGAGCGCGTTGCAGAGTTGCTCTGCTGAGAGAAGCATGTGATGGAACAAGGAAGCACAGCATATTAAGCGCTCGTCTGAAGAGTGGGAGCCCTGTAAAATGTCACTTCCTAAGGAGGAGCATGCCCTTGTCCTCCAGCTGCCTGTGGGCCTTGGGTCTCTGCACCACTGTGGTTATACACTCTCATTCTCCAGCTGATTGGCCGCACACCCCTTGGGCTAGAGAGACGCAAGCCAAATAAAGGCCCTTGTAAGAGGTAAAAAGATGTGAGACGCCAGGGAACTAGGGCTTGGTTATAACAGAGAAACACACACCCCAGCAAACATTTGTTCCTTGGATGGAGGTGACAGGAAGGCCATCGCCTTGAAAATAGTCCTTAGAGCCCAGTGTGATGTTGCCTTGGGTCTTTTTTTTCTTTTTAATCAAAACCTATCATCAAGACAGAGAAATTCTTTCTTTCTGGGTGTAGGTCGAGATGAAGATATTCCTGTTAAAGTTGGGAGCTCAGGTTCTTTCTTCTGCTTCTGCTACTGACTGTCTTCTTTGCTACTCAATAAAATGGCAAATTAGAAATAATGTTAACAGGGAAAATCTAGTGCTTTCCTTTATGAAAATGTGGTGGGACCCAATGAGATGTGGGAGACCTGCCTACTCCCAGATTTGGTGAGTGGGTAAGATAGCCTGCTCCCGCTCTCCTGCTGGGGACGCCACAAGACGAGTGTCAGTGTCTTCCTTCCTAGTCGGAGACAGAGCAGCCCAGAGGCTGGGGACAGGGTACCAACCTGCTCTCCAAATGGTTATGAAGTGCTGTATCCACCATTGCCTCACTTCTTGTATCCGAGGAAGAGTGGTGGATGTTTGTAGGAATAAGCCGTTTGTAGTTTTGTGGAAATGAGTACCTCAGATTTGAAAGCTTATGTCCTTTATGTGTATTCCTAAATGTGGGTACAAACTGTTAGGTCTAATCTTTCACGGCCAGCAGACCCCAGAAGATCACCAAACATGGATAAACAGAAAATAAATATTTATGTTTTTGGCCTGACAGTGGGAAAGGCTATTCTGTTTTCCATGGGCCAGAAATCAGCTAAAGAAAGGGGCCTTGCAGCCATTCACATTTTTGGATCTTCAATTTCCATTATCAATTAAAAGACAGTAAACTCTTACCCCGAATAGAAGTGCAATTAGATCCAATAATGAAATCATCAAGTACTATTGAGGTGGAACTTGGCAGTAATTAGTTTTTTGATACATAAATACAATTTCCAAATGCAATTTGTCCCTAAGCCCAGGCTGCTGATTCAATTCACTGTGTTTGCTATTACCAGGGAATGTACGGTGAGGTATATTCCAATTCATCAGGGCCGTGTCTCTCCACAGAGAATGAATTGAGTTGCCTGACATCTGAAATTACTAGTTGGACATGGAGAGAAGGTGTTATGTGACTCTTCTGGGAAATGGGAGAGGAGGGTATACCTCCCCACCCCAAATCTCATTGGCATGCGAATCACTCACACAGACTGATCCTCTCTGCCCATCCTGTCCTTTTTCCATGTCTGTCTATCTCTCTTCTCTTTCCTTCTCTCCCTGACACTGCCCCATCATTCATTTGTTTATGTCTTCATCCATTCAATATTTACTGCGGGTCTACTATACTGTGTAAGGTGCTGGGATGTAGCAGTAAAGAAAGTAGATGTATTTCCTGCTCTCTAGGGACTGTTACTCTAGTATTCAACATTAAAGAAATACTTTTTTAGTTATAATTGTGGTAGTGCTATGAAGGGTCCCATGAGAGTATAAAATGAGGTCTCTATCCTAGTCTCAGGGTTCAAGGAAAATTTCCCTGAGGAACAGACATTGCAGTTTTGATCTTAAGTATGAACAGGACTTAGGCAGAGAATTTAGAGAAGACCATCCAGGCACAGAAAAATCCAGAAGGAAATTTAGTACAATAGAGAGACAGGGAAAATGCCAGTGAGGCAGGAACAAAGGCAGGAAGCAAGCAAGGAGGCAGGTGGATGAGATGAGGCTGTGTGATAACAAGGAGCCAGATTGCTCAGGGCCTGGTAGCCCTTTTTCAAGATTTTACATTAGGAGTTACTTGAAGATTTTAAAAATAAAGGAACAATATGATCTTACTCTTTAGTTGCCAGGCTCCCCTCAAGCTCAATAATGATGTACCTCTTAATTTGGAAGCTCTATTTGATCGCTCTTCAAGTCAGTTTCCAAGATTCCAACTGGGGGGGAAGGTATAGTGAATGGCAGGCCCTGGAACAGTGACTTATGATGTCAGAATTTCAGTGCTCCAGTGCTATGAAGCCCTAGCAATCATAATCAAAAATACTTCAGGCAAAGGTTAAAAATCCATGTATGGATTCATCAGATGAGAAAAATACCAGCTTCTGTATGAATGGATGTATTTATTAAGTTTTGGCAGAGGTAGTTCCCCCTTGCTGCCTTCCTAATCCAAATCCACCTAAAATAATTCTTAGATTGTTTTATTTTCTCCTTAAGCTTTGGGCCATGGAGGGGCATAGGACTGACTTTGGGTTCTTCCTACAGAATACCAGAGTGAAGTGTCTGTCGACCCAGTTTTCTGAATGAATGGAGACTGTACTTTCAGTTGTCCCAGTGTGTTGGTTAGGAGAGGGTAGGCTGCTGTAACAAAGAGATCCGACAGGAGAGCAATTAGAAGAACAAAATAGTCTATTTCTCCTTCATACAACAATCCTGATGTGAACAATTCAGGTCAGGGAGAAAGTTCTGCTTCTCTGTCATTTGAGATCTCATGCTCAATCCCTTGCCAGTCATTACTCCTTTATCCCCTGAGACATTGTTATCAGCTGCATAAATGATGCTAGGTTGTTGCTACATTGAGAATCCAGCTGGTGAGAAGGTAGAATAGAGCCTCTCAGCAGACATTCCCAGATATCTTAAGTGGCACACATCACTTCTGCACACACTGCATTGGTGAAAACTCAGTCTACAGTAAGAACTTAGTCACCCATGGTACATCTAGCTGCAAGGGAGACCGTGAAATAGAATCTGCATGGCTGGCTGCAGTTCTATTATGATGGAAGCATGGAGAGTGGATTTTGATGAATAGCTAGGATTCTCCACCATATCCAGTGTGGCAGTTTGAGGGCCAAATTTTCCAGTTCTTCACATCTCCCTATGTCCATACTCTTTGCAAGGAAACATTGAAGCTCTTCTCATTAAGAGATGAAGTCTGTTTTCCCATCCCTTGAATTGGTCTGGGCTTGTGCTTTGCTTTAGTCAATAGAATATGGTAGAAGTGACAGTATGTCACTCCAGGCCTGGGCTTCGAGAGAGCTGTGTGTTCTCCTGGACCCCTTTCTCCACAACCAAAGCCATCCTTGACAAGTTCTGATACCTGGTTGACTCCCAAATATGTGAGAAAGCCAAGCCAAGATCCACAGAACTGTGTACCCAGCCCATAGCTATCCATGGACGCATTAGTGTGTCCAGCTGGGGCAAAAGAGCTACTCAGCTGACCCATAGACCCATGAGCAATAATAAATGATTACTGTTTTTAGCCACTGGATTTTGGGTGGTTTGTTATCTCAGCAGGAGATAACTGACACAGTTCTAGATATTTTCTTATTATCATCATGTAGCCTCTGGGATTGATTAGAAAGGAAAGATAAAAGGCATGATACCAATATAAAAGGATGTTAAACTAGGAGTTTTGATTGAAGTAATGAGATAAGATAGCCTTCTGTCACCAAAATGGGTTGTGTTATAGACCAAACAGTAAAAAGTTCAAGATAGAGGCCCTAGAAGACTATGTAGATATCACCAGATCGAGGGCATAAAAAGATATTGAATAAGGATGGGGAGCTAGTTTTGAAGGATAGTTTTCTTCAAGCATGTTCTCCAAAGTAGAGTACAGTGGAGTGCCTGCTTCTTCCCTCAGATCTAGTGCAAGGGACTTTAACCGGATCACTTGGAGAGCTTGATATGTGTTCTCTGCAGTTAGAGGGCACAGTGGATTAGTCTGCCTCAGTCTTACCCAGGAAGTCCAGAGAATAAGAGGTTAAGTGGTGAGTACTTTGCTGATGTAGTCTGGGAACTTGCTGTGTTTTGTGACGGGCATATAATCCCAAAGCTTTTAAGGTAAAACCATGTGGGAAATGTCTAACCTGTGGACTGAATGTGGACCTTGTATGCAAGAAAGACAGTATAAGAGTCAACTTAGATCTAGCCAAAGTGGGCCCCCATGAGGGCAACTATACCTCGGTGGAAAGGAAGCTGGCAGTGGTTGCTGGATTCGTGGGATAGGACAGGGAGTATTTCAGACTGCTGGAATAGAATATATTTGCCCAGGTCAGTGGTTCTCAGCCAGGGGCGATTTTGCTCTCCAGCAGACATTCACCAATGTCTGGAGACATCCTTATTTACAGCTGGGGGAGGTGCTACTGGCGTCTAGAAAGTAGAGGGCAAGGAAGGTACTAAACATCCTTTGTTGCATGGAAAAGCTTTCCACAACAAAGAATTATTTGGATCCAAATGTAAATAGTGCTAAGATTGAGAAGTGTGGCTTAGATCAAGGTGATACGGGGTGGGGTCTCTGAAGAATGAGCAAAAAGCACCTATGAGAGAAAGCCAGGTTTAAACATGTACCAGGCTCTGAGAGCACAGAACCATCTAGAACATGCCAGTCATGTGAAAACATTCCTAATCCCCTAACATCTCCAACTTCCCTGCTTCCACCCTCCATCTCCCACCCCCCCATCTCCCAACCCTCCAGCACCAGTATGGGGACAGCAGAAACCTTGATGGTCACGAAGAGGACATAGAATGGAAGTGCAGGTGGAGAAGGTGGTAAGAAAGACCACAACCCCCTTTCCACTGAAAGTAGGTAGTTTGCAGTCAGCTCCAGCTGAGGAAGGGAGATTTATCATTACATTGGGTTTGGAATTTGGGATATTCCACTTTAGAATTATTGAGTTGAGACCGTGTTTACAGCTTAACGTAGCCCTAGGACTCCCTGGAGTGAGCAGAAATGTCTTGGGATCTACTTGAGATTTTATCCGGAGCTTTCTAAAGGGATTTTGGGATGAAAAATAAAGTTGCTGATTACATTCCCTGGGTCCTGCCTATTTTATATGCCCATTACCTTAGCAGTTACAGAGCAGCCACTGTAAAAGCTGGGAACTGTCATAGATATTCCCTCATTTAACCATCGGAATTAAGGAGAGCAGCTATTTTTCTCTCTTCACTTCATGTTTGAAGTGACATGATTATTCGTACTTTGTAGGGAGGAACCCGGGGCTTGGAGAGTTGAAGTAACTTGACCAGATCACACGTCCAGGAAGGGTTGGATGGTGGGACTTGAGGCAGGGAAAGGCAGGATGTGGTTTCAGTGATTTCCTTCTTGTGGAAACACATTCACCTCCAGAATCCTAGAATCCCACAAATTTAGATTCAGGCGAGTAGCGACATCTTACACTTCTGTGTTAATGTGGTCAGCTAAGAGGGCAAGAGGAGAGTTTTTAATGCACTGCACACCCACTGTCTTCAGAAAGTCATTTAGAGCTGATCTTTCCAGGTATGGGCGTGTGGAGAGAAGAGTCCAGAGCTGAGTCCTGAGCCAAACAAGTCTCTGTGGAGCTGGTTGAATTAGACAGATGTGTGTCCTTTCTTCCTTTAGGCTGACAGAAAGCCGCCTTCGTGGCACTTATAGGCACCTGCATTATAGCCCATGTCACATTATGCCTTTTTTTTCCTTGCGAGTTAATCTCCTTCAATTTGAGGCTTTTTGCTTTACTCATTTTTTTTTTATCTGTAGTAGCCCCTAAATAGAGTAGATATTTAATAAGTGTGGCATAAATAATTGACTGATCCCTGCCTTCAAGGAGTTTCCAATGTATGGTGGGGAAACATGAAAAAGAAAGTTGTGGGGGACACCTGGGTAGTTCAGTTAAGTGTCTGCCTTCAGCTCAGGTCATGATCCCAGGGTCCTGGGATCAAGTCCAGCATTGGGCTCCTTGCACAGTGGGGAGCCTGCTTCTCTCTCTGCCAGCATCTCTTCCTGCTTGTGCTCTCTCTCTCTCTGACAAATAAATAAAATCTTAAAATATTTAAAACACAGAAGAAATTTTTAAAAAAAGTTGCAATATAGTATAAATGTTACTCTTTCTGTTTAAAAATACATGTATGTCAGTATGTGGACCAAAAATAATATCAGAACTGTATACCAGGTAGTGAACAGTGGTTACCTTTGTGAGGTCAAATGACGGGGACTTTTCTTTCTATGTAATATATTTCTAGAAGATGTTATAGTAAGCAGAAGTATTTTAGTCATTTGGCATTTTAGTATTCAGTCAGGGAATATAATAAGATACAAATAAGAGAAATGAAATGCTATCTATAATGCAGTGTTGTGTGTGATTAGTTTTAAAATGAGTCAGTGTGCGGCAAAGCAGAATAGACGTTCAGAAGGAACTTCAGACTGGACTGGGGGCAGACAGGGAAGCCTCCAGGAGAAGGACTTGGATTTACTCATTATTCAGGACTTTGAAACAGATTTCCAAAAGGCATCCCAGTCCTCATCTTCCTATTTGATGTCGGGATCTCGTTGTTGCTTTTACATAAGCCATTGCCATCTGTTTTTGGAAGCTGGTACCCACACCCGGCTGCTAATTTGGACTTCTAAACCACTTTAAAAATTAATGGCTTTATAAAAGGTCTGCAACTCCCTCTTAAGAGTTTAATATCATATTTATAAACTCAGTCTGTGTTGAGTTCCAGCATATTGCAAATAATTTACAGTGTTGCCCTGCTCAGAGCATAACTAATGTGGATCCACAGCTGTGCAGATAACTTTTCCTATCAGTGGATGATAAACTATAAGTGGCCTCATTTGGATGCGGGGAAATAGTCCAGATTTTAAAAGCTGCGTCTGTGCAACTGGGAGGGAAGTCGTACCGTGATGGCTTCTCTTACCTGGAAATACCTCAGTCGTAGTAAATGTAGCCAGTCTCATTGCTACTAATTATTATACCTGGGAAGAGTGGGCTGATCTTGATGTTTATGACCCTTTGGTCTGCTTGCACGAACGCCTTCCTGAGCAGTTGCGAAATAGTTTAGAAACTGGGTCAGCCAGCCCAGGGACTCTGAGGTCAAAAGGCAATATCTGGAATGGTGGAATGGTTGGATTAAGATTTTGGATTTGGGTTATTGCTTCATGAAATGCATAACGGGTATGTTTATGCTTTTTACTTGTGCCTCAACATCGCTTTATCATATTCTCAGTGCATTTCTGAATCCTGGAAACCAGCTCTGGTCTTCCCTGGCAAACTAGGTGTGAGGTTCTTGCCTTCCAGATCATGGTTCCTGCATGAGTTTCAATCCACCTGCATCTTGAGACTCCTGCTTACACTGACTCCATTGACAGCCCATGGGGTGAAGTACCAAGGGTGTTTGATGCTAAATTTAAGTTGAAACCCAGCTGAAAATTTTACACACTGTTCCATTCAGCTAGGTTGAGTCTGTGTCTTCACTATGATTTTTATTCATTTTTGTCAAACATTCATTAATGAGCACCTGCCATGGGCTAAGGTTGGTAATTGGTACTTGGGACAAATGTTCAAACACACACACACACACACAACCACCCTAGAAGCTGTCTTTTGTTTATCCTCTTGTCTCAATCTAGAATTCCCTTTCCACTTATGAACCTGGTACTTTGGTATTTTTTTTTGGGTAAATATAAACACTTGCTTTTATTTTAAAATTGTGTCATTTCGAAGACGTGAGCTGGCTTGTCCCAACCATCAACTAGGGTTGCCATAGTTGCTCGTATTTTATATTTGGAATCTCTGATAGCTTAGATGATTTGGGGGGTGGGGTGGGTAAGTATTCATTCCCTCTATCTTTCTGCCTCCTTGGGAGAAGAAGACCTACCCACACATTGATGCTGAGCTTGGCTATATGATTTAATTTGACCAATGAGATGTGAGTACAAGTAACAAGGTGCCATTTCTGAACTGGGAGCTTTCAAAGTCAGCCACAGGAAGAATATGCCCTAGGCAGCTGCTGCTCCTCCAGCCAGGTCCTCAGAGTGAGACACATGAGACGTAGCCAGACATATGTTAATAATGAATGCTTAATTTTATGACACTGATATGTTTGTGGTTGCTTATAATGCAGCAGTAACTAATATGAATGTCTAGCTAAGATCTCAGAGTAAATGTTTGCCCTTTTGTTCATTCATTCATTCAAAAAATGTTGAGTGCCTGCCCTTATATATATCAGGCAGAATACCACTGGAATGGGTGGTTTTTAAAACCTATTGGCTTTTTTCATCATCTTGACTTTTACATTTGCTGTAAAGAGATTTATTTAAGAAATAACATCAAGACACACCCTCAAAGGAAAAATAGTACCGAAATATCAATTTGAGAAGTGATGAAGAACTGACAACAAATTAATGTCAATTATGTGCAAAAAATAAACAAGCCGTATGCAGATATACATACCTCAAAGCACTCTTTTGCAAAAGAGATGCCCCGTGATGAGAGGACTGGCTACCAGGATTCATAGTCCCAGTTCTTGCTCTGGGTGTTGTATGCCAAGGAAACCTAACCAGAGTCCCTGACAATCTTAGAGGCAAAGTGGGCTGCTATGACAGAGCTAACTTTCCTCTGCCCTGTGTGACTATAGCCTATCTTTCAGGCCTGGGGAAGGTGCCAGAGCTGATCTGAATGTATTTAGAATGAATCTTCTTAATGATCTGTCAAGTTCAGTGGAATTGCCAGACCCGGGCTTTAATAACTTCCTGGTTTTTAGTACCTGAGCCTATAAAGATGATATACAGGCCACAGAGGATATGAGAGAGGCCAGGGTGCAGTGAAAAGGCGGGTGCAGGGGAGTTGGAGCTGCCATTAGAATAGGGGGCACGTGTAAACCCATCCATCTAGGTCTCTGGTTGCGCACCTGTTTTTGCAGCTAGAGATGGGACAGATAGGGGAGAGGTGAAGCAGCTAGGGACAAAATCATGAAATAGCAAGGCTTGACTGTGGAGGCCCTCTGGCCTCCCTTTTCACAAAGCCTTCCTGAGTCCTGCCTTCTCTTGTCCCGTACTCATTCCATCCCCGTCCTCTTTTCAGTCTATCTTATTTTCTTCTCTCAAAGGCACTGCTTTTCAGTTGTCTTATAAGTCACAGTGTTTTAGGACGCAGTGGTGTTCAGAGCTATAAGGAGCAGCAGTCCAGACCCTTCATTTTATAGACAGGGAATCTGAGACCCCAAAATGGACTGATTCCAAGTATATTGCCCAGCTGGTCAGTTGCAGACCCACCACAAGGTCTCTTGACCTCAGACAGTGCTCTGTCTAGTACTGCAGTGGGAATTAATCTCTGCAAAAGGCTTGATACATTATCATCACCCTGAGACTCTTGATGAAAAATAAAATAGAGACAAAAAGATGAAGGTATGATCAAGAAATTTCAGGTTCTAAATATCGCAAGTGGGAAGAAATTTCTGGCCTAAAGAGAATTCCAGTATCTCTGAAGTTAAGCTCTGTCTGCTCTCTCTTATTCTGCTTGGCAGGGAGGATTCTTTTAAAATGAGAGACCCTCCAAATTTGCCTGGTGTGAAAGAGGGGGACGTCTTTTCAGAAGTTCAATATGCATGGGCACTTTGAGAGCTTTGAGCCACTGTGAAAGTCCCACATTAGTAAATTCTACCATAGCAAATGTGATTTGGCACTTTTTTTGTCACTATATTAAGGGAGATTTCCCCTTTCATCCCTCATTTCTTATATCCCTAGGTGCCCCTCCCCAGCACCCCCTGTGCATTCAGATAAGGCATTTTATGCTTCCTGCCCTAGTGAAGGATTGACCCAACAGAATGCAGTTAAAAGAATCTAGGTCTTGAGGGGACTAAGTAACCAGTGAGGCAAAACTTCAAGCCACAACCTGGATAAGACCTCTGGAAGTGGAGAGGAAGAGGGTTGGAGAGAAGAAGAAAATTTAGAAAATGGTGTTTTGGGGGGCTCTGCAACCTTGTCCACCCTTTGCTGAGTTCCAGGGCAAAAAAAAAATTATGGTTAAGTCTAGAGCTCTGTCTGGAGAGAGGAAACCTGGTATTACATTTGTTAACTAATGTTGTGATGAAGTACCCCAAATAATGACGATTTACCTAGCTCATGCATCTGTGGGTTGGCTGGGAAGTGGCTGAAATGGATCTGTCTCGATTTGGTGGTTCTGCTGATCTCAGCTGGGCTTGATTACTCACATGTTTGGGTGTTGGCTGGGATCAGATGATCTAACCTGGACTCAGATAACTGGAGAAGCTTGACTCTGCTGCACGTGTTTCTTATCCTCCTCAGGCTAGTGGCTTAGCCTGGTATATTCTTAGGGCTATAGTAGAGGTGTAAGGGAGTGAGTGGAAACATGCAAAGCCTCTGAAAACCTACCTTTGGACTTGGCACAATGTCTCTTTTATCTTATTTAATTATTCAAGAAAAGTCATGTGACCAAATCATAATCAAGGGGCAGAGAAATATAGTCTACTGGAGAAACTGCAAAAGGTATAACTACAGGGAGTTATGAAGAACCAAGCCAAATGTACATACTCCTCTTTTCTGAGTAGGACCCAAAGACAGGGCAAGACCTCAGTATTTCATGAGAGCAGATAGTTGTATTATTTGTCTAGAAGACAGCTGGGCTTTAAGTAGTTACACAATTTACCCACATCCTATGGGAATATTTCTGGTGGGCCATGGCACAGATGTAACCCAAAGAGATGGACCTCAAGGGGTGTCAGATGGTTATAACCAAGCAATGACACACTGGTTTAAGGGCTGAGGTCCACATGGAGTGAAGGACAGTTATAGTGCATGCCTATATGATGCTTGATAACCAAAGACTGATTGTCGTCTTGCTCCAAAACCTTGGCACTATGAAAACCTTCTGGAAACTAGACATAATCTCTAGTAAAGAAGATGCATGTGTGTTAGGTGGGGAGTGGGAGGAGAGGATCCCAAACTAGCTGAGGTTAAGGTTCATTTTTTTTTGACATGTACTAAAACATCTTGCAGTTTAAAACTCACTGAATAATTCATTTGAGTATGCCAACAACAAAGCACTCCAAATAATATAGACCAGCACTACGCATAGAAATATAATCTGAGCCACATGTGTAATTTTGGGTTTTCCAATAGTCATACTAAAAAATGTACAAAGAAACAGGTGAAATGAATTTTATTATATTTTTATTTAACCCAATATATAAAAAATATGAGCTTAAATTTTTACCACTAACTGGAATGGGGTATTCAAATAGAAATTATGTTCTAAAATCACATTTCTAGCACACCTGACTTTCTGGTTTACAACTGATACCAGCTTTCCCTACTTATAAAATTGTTCACAGCCTCTATTTTCTGACTCATTCATTGCTTTCTGAGGCCTCTATATTTCCAACATCAACACTAGTAGTTGGCTTTCTTGTCACCAAACAGTGTTTTTTCTTTTATAACTCCATCAGAGTCACTGAATACAGAAAAGAAATGGTGGCCTTCAGAAACAGGGTACAAATGCCACATGCAAAATTCTCACATTTTTTGTAGCAAAATGTGTGAATATTTGGCCCCAATGGTTTAGGGATAAGGGATTATGGACCTGAATATATAACCTCATGTGAATGGCTGCCAAGTATTCCACAGTATGGATATTCTCCCCAAACCAATAAATATCCAGTGTTTTGCTATTATAAAACACTGTAATGAACATACTAATTTTTCTGCTAGGATATATTTTTTTAAGATTTTATTTATATATTTGTCAGACAGAGAAAGAGAAAGCACAAACAGGGGGAATGGCAGGCAGAGAGAGAAGCAGGCCCCCCGCTGAGCAAGAAGCCTGATGCTGGAATCGATCCCAGGAGCCTGGGATCATGACCCGAGCTGAAGTCAGCTTCACTGACTGAGCCACCCAGGCATCGCAGCTAGGATACTCTTTTTATATTAATTCTTAATGGTTCTTTTTGCATTGAGGATTGAACCTAAGTCAGACACATCAGGAGTATTTTTCCCAGTTTGCAGTCTGCCTTTAACTTTGTTTAAAATATACTTCCTTTTATAGTTTTCAATATTAATGAATGTGAACAAATAAAATTTCTTAAAAAAAAATGGTGGTCTTGAGATACAGAGGTTAGATGAGCAATTAAGCTCACCACTGAATGACTTGGTCTAGAATACCAGCCTTGTAACTCATGATTCAAATTCCTGCCAAATGACCGGAAGAGTTATTTCACATTCAAGACCTTCTGTATTGCCCTCAAATATTAAATCCAGGAATATTTAGAGTCCACTGTGCATTTTTTCTCATTTGAGCCATCCCCCCAAACTCCTACACTTCTCCCACCCCTTCGTAACGAAGAAAGTTGAGAATAGTTTGGGAAGATTTCAGTGAATATTTAAACAAAGCTCCATTTTTTCCTCCTCAAGGATTCTCTCAGTCCTAACACCAACACAGTTTCAAGTGGTGCTAATATATTCTAATGAATTGAAAAATGAAAAACTTCTTGGACATACTTTACTTTCAATTTGTAAACAAACTATGCTAGAGTTTCATTCCTGAGATTACCAGGGTTGTTTTTTTTCCAATGAAAGAGAAAAAAAGGTATTGGTTTATTTATAGGTGACATCATTTACTGTTGTGGGGGGTAGATCTGTTGAATTTAAGTTTCCTTGGCCATGGAAAAACTCAGGGTAGATAATGGGCAGATAAAAAGAAAGAGCACCATCAAGCAGATCTTGTACACTTTGTCCAAATAGCTTATTTAAATTTTAAAAAGACCCTATGAGGCATTTGGCATTATCATGTTGCAGTAATGTTTTTACTAACCATTCTCATAACCCAGGTGAGTTTCCTTCTTAATTCACTTGGCTTTACTAGAACTTTGTGGGGAGCCGTCTACCTGCAGAGGATATATGGACACCTACAGAATAAATTCTGGTGGAAATGGTCATCCTGTTGGGTGGTCACCAGGCAAAGGGCTGCTAGAGGATGGGACAAAATTCCTCCTCCTTAGAGGCTGGCTTTGATGGTAGGACTCACGTGCATGTAATAAGAAGCTCTCTGATAAGTAAAAGGCTGTTACCTGGCAAATAGTCAGTCCAACATAGCTCCTGGGCTCTCAGAGCATACCCTTTGTTTGTGTATTGGGATAGGGATAGGTAGTGGGAATTCAGGAGAGGCTTTATGGAAAACCTCCAGTATCAGATCCGGCCACAGCAAACCACCCAGATCCAGTGTGTTCCCTTTCTTACCTCCCTCCAAGTCCCCACCATCCCTCAACAGGAAGCACACACACATTCTCTCTCTCCCAATTTCATGCACAACTGTGAGCATCCCACTGAAATGGGTTGGATGATCATATCCTGCTGTGCTCCTTTTATAGAAGTAAAAATCAAAGCTCACTCAGGTTTGTTGTTTACCCAAGATCTCACAAGGAGTGAGTGGCAAAATGTGGAGTAAAATTTTGGTGGGTTCCCCCCCCCCCAATTCTAGCAGTCATGATATTTCCACTGTACCAGAGCATGTAGCTTTTAGATCTGGCCCTAACTAATAAACACACATTGTGAGCAAAGGGGAAGAAAGCCATTTAAATTTAATGCTGAGACTGACAGTTTACATGACAGGGAATCATCCCCTCCTCCCATGTGTGTGTATGCTCAGTCCACAGCTCAAGCAGTGGTTGGATTTGAGAGAGTTTGGTAAGGGGTATTAACTAAAATGACCAAAGCAGAAATGGATTCCAGTTCCATTAGAGCTCAGCCTAAAAGCATTTTCCTTCTTTTGAGGGATGCAAAGATCAAGTGAAAGGCAGTTGCCAGACTCTTCACTGTTTCCTGGAATCTAATGGGCCATGAGGGGAGGGATGTTCTTGCAACTCTGGATGCAGCCAGAGAAGGCATTCTTTTTTTTTTTTTTTTTTTATTATATTGTGTTAATCACCATACAGTACATCCCCAGATTCCGATGTAAAGTTTGATGCTTCATTAGTTGCGTATAACACCCAGTGCACCATGCAATACGTGCCCTCCCTACTACCCATCACCAGGCTATCCCCTTCCCCCACCCCCTCCCCTCTGAAGTCCTCAGTTTGCCTCTCACAGTCCATAGTCTCAGAGAAGGCATTCTTAAACTGCCTGGGCATTACGAATGTCTCTTTCTTTTAAAACACAGTTTGTCCACGTGACCACCTCAGGAATTTCAGAAGCCAGTTCCATCCTTTTCTTTCAGCTTGATCTAGATGCAGGCATGGGACTGATTGATTGATTCATTTAATGAACAATAATTAATTAGCTCAGGAAGGAATTTCAGAAGCCAGTCTGAGACCTTCCATCTCCCAGCTGGGTTCTTATTAGAGTCAAGCTCAGAGGTGATGGATTGATTTATTCATTCATTTATTCACCTGTTTTCCAGTTGGCAAATCTGTGTGCTTGGCAATGTACTGGGTTAATGTTTCCAAATATGTGTTTTTTGTAACTCTCTTTCTTTTTAACACAGGACAAAGCTGAACACTTTAGTAACAGGGTGTTAAATGTGTTAGAAAAATGTGTAGCTATCATATCAAACACATAATTTCATGATTATCATTTCGTAGCATGTAGCTAAAACAGAAAACTAAAAGAGGGTAAATTGAAAGGAAAAAAAGTAAACAATAGTAGGGGTGAGACTGGGTGTCTACTCACCGAATGTGAGCCTTAGCCATATCTGTATTGTTCACAGCACTTAGCACAGTGCCTGGTACAGAGTACGTGCTCAGTAAATGTTTCTTGAATGGACTGAGTTCCTATGCCTGGCAAACACACCGCTGGGCTGGAGGGTCTCTTTGTTTGGTAGATATGACTTTTCCCCCTGGCTTGCCACTGCTTTAAGTTGGAGCTGGGAATATTTTCTGTAAGAAGCATCAGAAATTTGAAGATGAATAATAAGAATGGTATCAATAATAATAACAGGTATGTATTGAATGTTTCCTGTTTTCTAGGCATCATTTTAGTTGAGAACACACATCATCTTTCATTTCTAATCTTCACTGTGACTCTGGGCATAAATTTCGATACTCCCTTTTTACAGATGAGAAAATACAGTTTTAGCAAGATTAAGATCACTTAGCCGCATGTGCTGGAGCAAGAGAAGGAGTTCTTGTGTACCTGACACAAAGGCTTTTGACACTCTTTTCCTCTGTGCAGTACTGTCCATCGATAATTTTTTTTTCAAATGTGGCTAATAAAGCCATCCAAATTCTAATTTGTGTATCACTTATCTGATTACAGTTCAGGACTACTACATCAGAATGGCAGTTCAAAATGGCTGAATTATCTCCCCGCCACAGTTGGGAAGACAAGAAATTGTACCCATGCCGCCATCGAGCCTTCCAATTACATTTTTCATTTCATTACACACACATACACACACGTGCACACACACACACGCCAGCCAGCCAGCTTTGAGCTCTCTTGAAAAGTCTTTGAACTGTGGATTTTACATTAAGGCTATATCTTGTAGCTTTGGAGGGGAGCAGTGGGAAGAGGAAGAAATGAGGGAAATCAGCAGAGATTTGGTAAAATGGGATTAGGTGACCATCTCTCTGACTGGAAGACAAGAAACAAAAGTAATCTAGAACTCTGTCCTCCAAATTGTAATGACTATGCTTGGCTTTTTCTTTGTTATCCCAAGAGAGGGATAATAAAGGCCACCATCTTTGAGTGGGGCTCTGCAGAACATCCCCTGTATACTAACCACTTCAAACCATTCCAAGGCTTTTCTTGTGGTCATTGTGTGTCAGTGAGTACTATGCAGGCTTAGACCAGGTTTGGTAGGAGCAACTCAAGTGCTCCTTGCCATGGACCTCTCTGACATCATGACAGTGGCCACCAATCAGAATAGATGGAACCACTGAATGTGGAGTAGTTGTGCCCTATGGTACCTCCCATGAGCAATGGGAGACAGAAACGGGCAAATGAAATGCTCCCCCTTTATTTTCCTGGTGGATGGTTCTGAGATGTACTTTAGTGGGTGTCTAGGAAGGTGCTGATGGATCCCGTAACCAGTAGCCCATAGTGGTGCCCAACTCAATAACACAACCTTATGGTGGTCTTCCTTTTTATTTGACTTCACTTCCCCTATCTATTATCTCTTCCTGTTCCCAGGGATAACGTTTCCAAGTAAACCGTGCACACATAATAAACCTTTACTTTAGGCTTTTTAAGGGGACAACACAGGCAAAGAAAAATTCTAAGAGTAATAATAATGAATAACAAATTTGCATAGCATTTTACAACGTACTAGGCTTTTTCACGCAATATCCCTTTTATCTGCACAAAGTTATACATACATGTACGTAGATACGCAGTATGTAGTACGTGCATTATTATTATTCTCATGTCCTAGATGAGACAGCTGAGATTCTTGGAGGTAAAGCAGTTTATTCAAGGATATGAAGATGATAATGGTAGAGCTAGAACAAGAATATTGGTCTTTGAGCTCTTAGTCCACTATTCTTTCTACTTTGACCACATTTATTTTTTTTTTAAAGATTTTGTTTGTTTATTTGTGTGTGTGTGAGAGAGAGAGAGGGAGGGGGAGAGAGGGAAAGAGAGTGAGCACAAGCAGGGAGAAGCAGGCAGAGGGAGAAGCAGGCAGAGGGAGAAGAAGGCTCCCCATTGAGCAAGGAGCCGTATACGGGGCTCGATCCCAGGACTCTGGGATCATGACCTGAGCTGAAGGCAGACACTTAACTGACTGAGCCACCCAGGCATCCCTAGTTTGACCACATTTAGAGTCCTGGAACCATTTGCCTAGAATTTTGCAAATGGGAGCAGTATTCTAGAATTTTGCTTTTTCTAGACTACAGTAGCCAGTATATTAAAGTCCATGGTATATATCAATGAAATTATTCAAATGACTAAATGTGTCCACTTAAATGAAGTTTGTATTTCGTGAAACTTTTCTTAAGCAAGTATTCAGTTCTTTTTCTATTGTGGGGTCTGATTTGAGGACAGCCTGTTTCATAAGCAGCTCACCTCCTCAGAAAACTATTAGAAAGAAGGTATGGATTATAAAAATAGCTACCACTTATGAGAGTTGGCCACTACCCTAGGTGCTTTTCATGGTTATTCTAATTAATCCTCAAAGATCCTGTGAGGTGGGTACCATTAATATCTTCATTTTGAGATACTGAAGCACAGGGACATTAAGTAATTTACCTATGGTCACACAGCTCATAATCGATGTAGTCAGCATTTGAACTCAGGCTGCCTCACTCCAAAGCTCAGGCTCTTAAACATTGTGCTATACTGTCTGGGTAAAAAAGTATATTTAATATTGCTCATTTTGTCATTTTTATATTAAATGATAACTCTACTGCTCAGTTCCCCTGAGTCTGGGAGAGGGTGGTGAAAGACTATTTCTTCTGCCAACATCCACTTTTATTGACTCTGTTTTACAAAATGTAGCAAGTCATGACTATATTGAAGTTATTGCTCTGCATATAACACTAACATTCACCAAAGACCCAAAGAAGAGGGTTTTTTGAGAACTGGATCAAATGTCTAGAGTCTCTTTACAGGCAATGGTATAAAATTTTATGACAAAATATAGGCATTGTATTGAAAAATTAGTTCATCTGTTTGAATCTTTGCTAATTTGTATTAGTGTTAACCATTCTTAGATTTAAAAATTAAACATCAAACTGCTAAGGAACTAAGGTTTAAAAGTTAAATGTAATTTTAGACTACACTTGTAACCCAATTTTCGATTAAGTTTGGATCATCCATCTTTTACAAATGGTAATCCAGTACACACAAGATTACAGAAGAGCTCCAGGTACATTCTAAGTGTTGTAGATGAGTGATTCTCAAACAGATGTGGGAAGAGATGGGTTGGAATCACCCTTGGGGAGGGTTACTCTTCAAGGTGATTATACCAGTGTACACTTTTTTCAGCCCTGTAGGGGGTTTCCATTTTCCCACATCTTCCACCATGCTGGTGTTACCCAGACTTTGAAATTTTGCAAATCTGACAAATACGAAATGGATATCATTTCTGTTCTATATGGAACTTCTTAAATGAAGGAGTTTGCTTATGAAGTGCCTTTGATCTTGATAGCCTTGTCAATAAGTCTCCTTCTCTCTGTACATCCTGTTTACCGTTTAGGCTAAGCCATATGAGCTGGTGTCACATGAGAGAAGAGGAGAAGTACTACCTGGAACAGCAATGTCCAGAAAGTAAGGAAAAAGGAAGGTATGATATACAAGTAATTTCTGCCCAAGGAATAGAAGCCCTTTAACAGAGATAAAAGAGGAGAAAGCAGAAGTGGCAGAAACTCCCGCATTATTATCTCCTCAATTATTAATGGCCTGGAGTCACCTGAGATGAGGCTACTTAATATTCAATAAAGGAAAGCAAGCTACTGGGTTTTTTTTTTCCCTGCATGTCTGATTTGGTATATGTAAAAATATGGCCCCATAACTCCCATACAAAAATACCTGAGCTCCATCTACCAAACCTTAGTGTCAGGTGCTAGCTCAGCTAAGCACTTCATCTGTGTTGTTTCCTTTAATCACCCAAACTGTCCTTTCGGGAGATGGGGTAATGTGATTGTTCCCTTTCCAAATGAGGACTCTGAGAACAGTGAGATAAAAGGAGCCTGCCCCAAGCTGCATGAGTATATGGGGGCATTGCTGTGCTAATCCAGAGGAGACTGGCCCCAGACGGCACATCTGGCCACTGAATGATTAGGATTCCAATTGGAGAACCCATTAGTAGTGGTCTCATAGGAGAGTCATGGACATTAGGAAGACCAGGAACCTTTGAATTCTGTTCCTGGAAACCGTGGTCAGGGTAGCTTGCAAGACTTTGGGCAAGAGGTAATACCTTTTAGCAAGTGCTGCCATCATGATTTCCTGGAATGACAGTAGTCAGTCTTGACAGAGGCAGGTGGTAGGCTCTGGAAGCCTTCAGGGATATGGTAGATTCAATTAGCAGGTGAATGACTTAAAGGGTGATGAGCAGTCATCAAGAACTAGGTTAGACAAGGTTTTGAGTCCTGACCTCTGTTATTTCTTACTCTTATGACCTTAGGTGAGCCAATTCTCCTCTCTTTTGTGAAAAGCGAGTAATTATGTGGATTATAATTATTTGTGGATTAAATGAAATACTATAAATAAAGCCTTATTGCACTACGTGATATACAGTAGGTGCTACATGTTGGCATCTGTTAGATGGCTGGAGAGAGCATCAGGGAGGTCTGGTAGGATGCAACAGACAGTGAGTAGTACCTAAGAAAATTGTGACTGACTTTTGCAATATAAAATCATGGAGGGAAAAGTTAAGACAAGTAGCCAATGGGTCTAGAACTGTGGATTTTAAAAAAGAGCTCCAAGCAGATATCCACGCCCACACCTGGGCACTTAGTGCTATTGCTCTACCCATGTGGCTTATGTTGGAAGGCAGCGATCTGAGGCAGCTTCTTCAACTTTATTTCTGAGAGACTATCCCTGAGGAGGCCTGTTTCCATGGGCTTCTCATGTTGGATTCAGAAAAAATGGAGGACGAGACCAGTTTTGCTGTTCTGAAGGTTTGCTGTTTGTAGTGATAAATTCTCAAGGCTTCTAGGGGAATTTCCCAGAAAATAATAGGTTGAAAGAAACCGGGACTCCAGTTGGGTAGAGTCTTATGGCTTACTCGTGGGTGGAGAAGGGTATGATTTCTGATTGAGGAAAGAATATGCTACTTTGTAACAGCAAGCTATTCTTTAATGGGTGACACACCTGCTTCCTGTCCCTGGGACATGTTGCTTGATTCATTTCCTCACCGTTAGGTTGGATGAGCACTGGGTCTCCTACACTAACACACCCAAGGTGAATGTTGGGGTGATGGTGTGTGAGAGCCTGTCTGGAGGACCACCCTCCATCTCTTGGCCTCATTATTCCTGGGATCTAACCACAGAGCTAAGCTAATCAGCTGAGTTAAGTGGTCATGGTATGTGTTGTATTGCCCTGGGGTTCTGTGTAGGTATTCCCATAAAATGGCAATTTCTCCCTTCCGGTCCTAAAAATTAAACTCTGGTGCCTCAGAGGGAGCAGCAGGAGAGAGAGTACTGACAAAAGAGCACAAGGTAGAGAGAACGCAGTCGAGAGGAGATCACTGTTTCTATTCTGTCTTTCTTGAGCAGAGAGTTGTTCTGATGAACTCTGAGAGAGCTGGTGAGACCTGGTAAGGATGAGAAAAGTGCTGTGGGCCAGCCACCCCAAAGGTCAAATGCTCATTGTCCTTGTGTTTCCGGGAGCCTGATACTGATGACACAGCTCCCTTGTTGCTTCCCCCTTTCCTTCAAACTGCTTTTATCCAAGAACCATTAGCCTTGTGCTCTTTCTTTCTAGGTGGGACCATGACCAGACTGGGCTGGAGGTTGCAGGTACCCTTGGAAACAGTGTCTTTTGTGTCTGTTGCCTCTGGAGTGTAAGGACTGGAGGGAGGGGAGCAAAGCCCTAACTACTGTCCTGGGTGAGGGGAAAAGGGTATAGGGTCTTTTTTTTAAAGCCCTGAAAGAGTAAGAGTTTTACTTGTTCCTTCAGCTGTCCATTCTTTTTTCTTTCTCTGCTAATTAATCTGTAGAGCAGAAAAGACCGACCCAGAGCTTCTGTCTGAACTGAATTTTGTTCCAAGAACTGAGCCTCATCCTACATGTTATCTTTGTCTTCCCTAAGCTGATCTTCTTGGGCAGTTGCTAGAGTCAGTACTTTCCCCCAAACTTCTATCTCACCCCCCCACCCCACCGCCCGCGCCCACCAAAGATCACTTCTAAACCAAAGTGAATCCTCTTTCCTCCCAGGACTCTGCTAACTGGTACCCCATTGCAGGCATCAGCTCATTTTTGCCCGGGTCCTCTGATACTGAACATTAAGCCCCACATTCTCTATGGGTGCAGAGTAATTTGCTTTTTAAAGAAACAGAAATGATGTCCTGTACTTTTGTGTGGCTGCTGCCTGTAAGAGCTGGGGAAGGCTCACGCTGGCCTCTGATAGTTCTTTTTTCATTGGAACTTATAAGACACATAAATTGCTCTAACAAATGGTTTTATGGAGTGCCACTACTGTCAAACTCATTTTCATTCCCTTGAGGGAATCTACAAATGAAGAATTAAGTAAAGATGAAAGCAATTTGGTCATTTCAGATCAATTCCCAAAGGTAATCCTGGGTCTTCTCATAGTTCCTGACAGTTGTTGCCCTTGAATCTAAAGAGCGAGGAAATTAATCCCAGGGGAGAGAGACTGACGTGACACAGACCCACAGGCCTTCGGGTTTTTGTTTGTTTGTTAAATTTTTTTTTTTATTTATTCAACAGAGATAGAGACAGCCAGCGAGAGAGGGAACACAAGCAGGGGGAGTGGGAGAGGAAGAAGCAGGCTCATAGCAGAGGAGCCTGATGTGGGGCTCGATCCCATAACGCCGGGATCACGCCCTGAGCCGAAGGCAGACACTTAACCGCTGTGCCACCCAGGCGCCAGTTTGTTTGTTTTTTAAATTTTATTACATTTTAATTTTAATTCCAGTATAGTTAATGTACAGTGTTATATTAGCGTCAGATTCAACAATCCTATGTATTACTCAGTGCTCATCAAAATAAGTGTACTCTTAATCCCTTTTACCCATTTCACCCATTCACCCACCCACCTCCTGTCTGGTGACCATCAGTTTGTTCTCTGAATTTAAGAGTCTGTTTCTTGCTTTGTGCCTCTTGGGTTTTTTCCCTTTCATTCATTTGTTTCATTTCTTAAATTCTACATATGAACAAAATCATATGGTATTTGTCTTCCTCTGACTGACTGACTTCACTTAGCATAGTACTCTCTAGCTCCATCCATGTTGTTGCAAATGGCAAGATTTCATTCTTTTTTATGGCCGAATAATATTCCATATTTTGTGTGTGTGTGTGTGTGTGTGTGTGTGTGTGTGTGTGTATCCTCTTCTTTATCCATTCATCTATCTATGGACACTTGGGCTATTTCCATAATTTGGATATTGTAAATATGCTACAGTAAACATAGGGGTGCATATGCCCTTTCGAATTAGTGTTTTTGTATTCTTGGAGTAAATACCCAGTAGTGCAATTACTGCATCATAAGGTAGTTCTATTTTACTTTTTGAGGAAGCACCATACTGTTTTCCAGAGTGGCTGCACCATTTTGCATTCCCACCAATAGTGCACAAGTGTTCCTTTTTCTCTACATCCTCTCCAATACTTGTTGTTTCTTGTGCTGTTGATTTTAGCCATTCTGACGGGTTTGAGGTGATACCTCATTGTAGTTTTGATTTGTATTTCCCTGATGATGAGTGGTGTTGAGCATCTTTTCATGTGTCTGTTGGCCATCTGTATGTCTTCTCTGGAGAAATGTTTATTCATGTCTTCTGCCCATTTTTAAGTTGGATAACTTGTTTTTTTGGGTGTTGAGTTGTATAAGTTCTTTATATATTTTGGATATGAACCCTTTATCAGATACGTCTTTTGCAAATATCTTCTCCCATTCCGTAGATTGCTTTTTAGTTTTGTTGAGTGTTTCCTTCACTGTGCAGAAGCTTTTTGCTTTGATGTATTCCCAATAGTTTTTGGTTTTGTTTCCCTTGCTTCAGAAGACGTATCTAGAAAGAAGTTGCTACAGCAGATGTCAAAGAAGTTACTGCCTGTGTTCTCCTCCAGGATTTCTATGGTTTCAGGTTGCACATTTAGGTCTTTAATCCATTTTGAATTTATTTTTGTGTATGGTGTAAGGAAGTGGCCCAATTTCATTCTTTTGCATGTTGCTGTCCAATTCTCTCAACACCATTTGTTAAAGAGACTGTCCTTTTCCCATCAGATATTCTTTCTTGCTTTGTTGAAGATTAATTGACCATTAAGTTGTAGGTTCATTTCTGTGTTTTCTATCGATCTATGTATCTATTTTTGTGCCAGTACCATTCTGTTTTGATCAGCCTTGTAATGTAATTTGAAATCTGAAATTATCATACCTCCAGCTTTGTTTTTATTTTTCTAGATTGTTTTGATTTTTCGGGGTCTTTTGTGGTTCCATACAAATTTTAGGATTGTTTATTCCACCTCTGTGAAAAATGCTATTGGTATTTTGTTGGGGATTGCATTGACTCTTTAGATTGCTATGGGTAGTATGGACATTTTAACAATAGTTGTTCTTCCAGTCCACGAGCATGGGATGTCTTTCCATTTGTTTGTGTGATCTTCAATTTCTTTCATCAGTGTTTTATAGTTTCAGAGTACTGGTCTTTCACCTCCTTGATTAAGTTTATTCCTAGGTATTTTATTATTTTTGGTGCAGTTGTAAATGGGACTGCTTTCTGAATTTGTCTTCTGTTGCTTCATTATTAGTATATAGAAATGCAACAAATTTTTGTACATTGATTTTGTATCCTCTGACCTTACTGAATTCATTTATCAGTTCTAGCAGTTTTTTGATGGAGTTTTTAGGCTTCTATAGATGGTATCACATCATCTGCAAATAGTGGAAGTTTTACTTCTTCCTTACCAATTTGGATGCTTTTTATTTCCTTTTGTTGTCTGATTGTTGTGGCTAGGACTTCCAGTTCTATTTTGAATAAAAGTGATATTGTCTTGTTCCTGATCTTAGGGAGAAAGCTCTCAGTTTTTCACCTTTGAGTATGATGTTGGCTGTGCTCAGTCAGGTCTTTCTTTGGCAATTTCTACAAACCTGTAAAGTATTTTGAACTGGGAGAAGCCACTTTGCTGGAGATGACAGAATTTGGACTTTATCTTTTGGAAAAGCACAATAGTTGTTCACTGTAGCCATTTAATGAATGTAGGAAAACTGTACAAATCTGGCCCCCTGTGATGATTATTATGTTATGAGGCAAAGTGCTACATGGAGTCTCAGAAAGTGATGCCAGGCCTTGCTGTTACTCATCCCATCTTCAGAACTCCCTTGCTTTAATATCAAGGTCAGTCCTTCACCTCAGAAATCTTCCTGTTGACCCAAGGTCATTTAGGTTGCATGTTGAAGCTTGTTTTTCAAACATCTCTTCCTGGTATGGCGTATCAGTTAGCTTTTGCTGTGTAACAGATCACCCTAAAACATAGTGACTTAAAACAACCACCATTTTTTTTTTATTTGCCTCATCATTCTGTGGGTTGGGTCTAGCCATGTGGCTTTTCTGTTCTCGGCTGGGCTCACTCATTTATCTTAATCAACTTCCAGACTGTCCTGTGGCTGGTTAATTAGCTCGGCCTCAGTGGGGATAGCTTATCTTTACTCCATGTGGACTGTCATCCTACAGCAGGCTAGCCCAGGCTTGTTCATGTGGCCAGTGGGCAAGATTTTGAGACCGTGTGGAAGCTGCAAGGCTTCTTAGAGTTTGGGCTCTGGAACTTGTATGTAATCTCCTCTGCCACGGTCTTTTGCTCAAAGCAAGTCACAAGGGCAGTCCTGATTGGAGGGGTGAGGAAATAAATTCTGCCTGTTGAAGGGAGGATCTACTAAGTCACACTGCAAGAAATGTGAATATGGGGACGGGAATAATTGAGACCATATTTTAAAAGCAATATTCCATAGCCTGAAGAAGGCTATTGTTTTACTTGGGATAGATTTTTTTGGCCAATGGAGTCTTAGTTTCTGTAAGCCTGAGGAAAACACTAGACTGCATTTTTAAAAAAAATTTAAAATCAATTAATTAACATATAGTGCATTATTAGTTTCAGAGGTAGAGTTTAGTGATTCATCAGTTGCATATAACACCCAGTGCTCATTACATCAAGTGCCTTCTTTAATGCCCATCACCCGGTTACCCCATCCCCTCACCCACATCTCCTCCAGCAACTCTCAGTTTAGACTGCACCCAGGAATGCCTGGGTGGTGCAGTCGTTAAGCATCTGCCTTCGGCTCAGGGCGTGATCCCAGCGTTCTGGGATCGAGCCCCACATCAGGCTCCTCTGCTAGGAGCCTGCTTCTTCCTCTCCCACTCCCACTGCTTGTGTTCCCTCTCTCGCTGGCTGTTTCTGCCAAATAAATAAAATAAAATCTTAAAAAAAATAAAAAAAATATTTCTAGACTGCATTTAGGAATTTCAAAATTTAGGTCTAGATTTTAGAGATTTCCATGGGACTGACTGAAATGCCCTCTTTATCTCCGGTTATCAATGCAATACCCAACACAAGTACTTTATGGGACTGTGTTCTCACGGATGTTCTCCTTGGTTCTTAGACCATACTAAGATCATTTCTGTTGCTAGGCCTTTTGTCATTGCAAAACTAATACTACGAATTATCACCAAAGGATGACATAACCCAAATCTTCACTGTCTGTGTTTTAGTTACATATGTTTTGATTTATCTGAGGTGATCCAATCAGTTGCTCTGTTGATATTTCCATATTCATTCCTTTTGTACCTTTTGTGCATGTAGATTTTACCCAAGGCATGAAGCAAGCTATCTCTGTTGTTGGGACAGTTTGAATGAGTGAAGCTTGGCTTACACCACTCTTTTTGAATCTGCCTCATTGAGGGTGTGCTTAGTTTGCTTCGTGTGGGAAGTGATGAAGGAAAGGGCCGTGGTCAGGCTGATTGTCCAGAGTCCAATTTTTATATGTAAGATACATTAAAAATCCCTTTCCCTGGTTATCACATACAACTGAATTCAATGCAAATGTCAAGACAAATAAAAGAGTTTTTTTTTTTAGATTACTCTTTTGGACTGTCCCTATCTGTTTCCTTCCTTACATGAAAAACTGGGAATTGACTGCCTAATATAAGCATGGTAGCTTATTTGTGGTTTTTGATAGAGCCTCTTGCATGCTTCATTGTGCTTTATGAAACTCTAATCTATTCAGGTTATAAATCTTCTCTTCTGCTTTTTGGAAGCACCTTCTTGCCGGCCCCAAAATTGTAGTAAATATTAAGATGGTAAAGCCTTAAAAGTATACTGTGGGATTTAAAAGTTAAACTTCTACTAATAAGAGCCTACTATGAGACAGGCACTGCCTAGGCACTTTAAATACATGAGTAAATAATTCTCACTCTACTTCTTCCACGTAGGTTTTGTCATCCTTATTTCATATAAGAGAAAACTAAGGCTCATAGCAAGTAAGTAACTTAGAAGAGTACAGAATCAGTTTGTCGCTAAGCTGGTATGGGACCAAGGTCAGCCTGATTCCAAAACCAGTTCTTTTTATACTACAATAGGATTTATTTATTTTATTTTTATAATGGCCTCTGAATGCTGAGGCATTACTAGCATCATTTTGTGGGAATGTTCTTACTTTTTCCTGGAAGAGGTAGGGGAATTGATTCTCTCCCCATCTTTATGATTTCATGACATAGCTACAAGATAGAAGTAATTTTTTAAAAAACTCATATGAGATTGGAATTGTAGACCTTGCACAAACCTAGGGGAGAGACACTGATATATCTTTTTTTTTTTTTTAAGATTTTATTCATTTATTCGACAGGAATAGAGACAGCCAGCGAGAGAGGGAACACAAGCAGGGGAAGTGGGAGAGGAAGAAGCAGGCTCATAGCGGAGGAGCCTGATGTGGGGCTCGATCCCATAACGCCGGGATCACGCCCTGAGCCGAAGGCAGACGCTTAACCGCTGTGCCACCCAGGCGCCCCTCCAGCCTTTGATTTTAGCATATAGATANGGCTCGATCCCATAACGCCGGGATCACGCCCTGAGCCGAAGGCAGATGCCTAACCGCTGTGCCACCCAGGCGGCCCGAGACACTGATATATCTTAAACCTGAATTTCAAGGTGTAACAATGCACATTTCTATAAGGTTTCTCACTATCAGTGTCTTTTTAAAAACTTTCGGTATAGAGTGGTGGCAGGGCAACTAGCCTCTTCTCTCTGGACCCAGAATTAGATCTTGATGGTCTTCTAAATCCTTGGTGAGGTTCACAAATGAAGGCATCAGGTCACATTCCAACTTCGTCTTCCTAACACCTCTCCTTATTATTATTATTAATTAGTATTGTAAACTGAAGTTAGGTTACATCACGGCTGTTCCTGTAAACCACATTATCAGCCCTATGTAGGTAGTTCAGCCTCCTGCTTTGTAGATTCCTTCCACTCCGGGGCTGTGTATTTGGCTTCAGTAGTTTGGTTCTAAGTTGAAAACCATAGGTTTTGCTTCAAAGCTGTTTGGTTCCAGAACAGCATCTCTTGGGGGTATTGTAGAAGACCATTTCTCTAACGTATTCCCAAGTCTGGGAGACCTTCAGAAATTAACAGCACACTCTAGTTTATGAAAAAGTTTCAGAAAAAATACTGCATTTAACATGTCCACTTAACTGTTTAATGCTGGACAGAAATCAAGAGCTCCATTTTGGACCTGTTACATTTAAGTTGCTTATTACATATCTGAGTGGAGATGTCCAGGGAGCAAGTAGTTATGAGCTAGGCATTCAGGGGGAGAGATTAGATATAGGATAAATGTTAGGGAATTAATCAGCATTTGGATATCATCTTAAAAAAAAAACTTTCATGGTGATAAGAGCAATTAACATGGGCCCTGTCTTCTTCACAAACATTAAGTGTACATTCTTGTTGACATTATATACAATGTTGTACAGCAAATTTCTAGAGCTTACTCATCTTACTCAACTGAAACTTTTTGCCTGTTGATTAATAACTCCCCATTTTCCCTCCCCCTTTTTCTCCTGATAGCCACCATTCCAGCCTTTGATTTTAGCATATAGGTGNATTTTAGCATATAGATATTTTCTAATGCTAGGGGACTCTCTCAGGTATAAATAAAGAGAAGAGGGCTGAGCTTGATGGAAACACATGACTCTAAGGGGTAATAAAACCACATTAAATAACATGGAAAGCTTTAGAACACACACCTAAGAGGAATATATTAATTAGTATTTTAAAACTTGAAAATTGACCTAAATAATATTAACTTACATAAAACCATACTTAATATTCAGTGCTTTTAAATGTAATTTTGGACCTAAACATGTCAAAACAGTGACAGCTTTGCTGTGAAAATAATGTCTTGGATTAAAGGGTTTATATGTAGGTAGACCCTCTTCTCAAAAGTCTCTGAATAGAATACACAGACTTCTTTTATTTATGGGTGCTTCTGTTTGTGCTCTCTGTAGAAACTCCTTAATTTTAGGTCTGGATAGGTAACTTTGGCTGGAGAGGTTGAAGGGAAGACAGGAAAGTTGAAGGAAGAAATGAAAATGCAACCTTAGTCACACACACCATTATGGAGGAAATAGTATGGAGATAAAATGATTAAAATGTATCACTGAAGGAGACCGTGTTAAAATACATTCATTGGGGCCCATACTTGATGGGAGACAATTCAGTTATAATGAGTCATATCTTTTGAAGATAGTCCTATCTTTTCCCTGACTTATAGAAACTGATTTTTTTTTCCAGGTGGTCCTAAAAAATGTTGGGGGGGGGAAACCTCATGAAAGATGAGAGTAGGGCTTTTTAGTTTTCTTTTCTGTTTTTCAAAATCTTAGATCACTTCTCCGAGGTTTGGAGACTCCTATCCTGCCTGGTCTTCGCTATTAAAAAAAAAAATTCTCAGGGGTGCCTGGGTGGCTCAGTTGGTTAAGGGGCTGCCTTTGGCTTAGGTCATGATCCCATGGTTCTAGGATAGAAGGGGTCCTTGCTCAATGGGGAGGCTTCTTCTCTTTCTGCCTGCCGTTCTCCTGCTTGTGTGCACTCTCTCTCTCTCTCTTGCTCTGACAAATAAAATCTTTAAAAAAAATTCTCAGACCAATTTATACCAAATATATCATTCACTTATTTATTCACTGATAGATGATGAATTTATTCATTCAGCAAAGACTCATTGGATGTTTCCCGTGTACTAGGTACTGTTCTAGCTTTGGAGGTACAGGCATAAACAAAATATATAAAAAATTCTTCCATAGAATTTATATTTAAGTGGGAAGTGGGGAGGAGTTAGAAAATAAAGAAATATAAAAATAAGGTTCCCATGTCAGATGGTGGTACATACTACAGAAAAAAATAAAGCAAGAAAGGGGTGGGGTGGTGGTAGAGTTGAATTTTAAATAAGGTCATCAGGGAAGGGATCACTGAATTGCACAACGATCAGGAGGTAAAGAAGAGAGCAGTGTATGTATCTAGGGGAATGTATTCTATTATTTGCTGGAGTACTAGGGAGAGGGAAACGTTCAACTCAAAAAGTTACTAATGACATTTCAGATGACAGGGAGATGGTTGTGGTACAAAGACCTTCTTGGGGTCCTGCAGATCAGACTCTATAAGTCACTGCCAGTGGCCACTGCCAGTATGCCAACCTGGGGGAGGGGTTTTGAGTAATTCCGTACAGACGTAAAGCTCTGGGGACCTGGGTGACTTAGTCAGTTGAGTGTCCAACTCTTGATTTTGGCTCAGGTCACAATCTCAGGGTCTTGAGATTGATCCCTGTGTTGGGCTCTGTGCTGGGCATGGAGGTTGCTTAAGATTCTCTCTCTCTCTCTCCCCCTCTCAAAAAACCAACCAACAAACAAAAACAGAAACAAAAAACCCGCCAAATGTGAAGGCTCTGCTGTCTGGCAGGTGACAGCCGATGAATCCATCTATTGTAAAAAATGTTAAAGACTCCCAGGACATGATAGGATGCCAGAAGGCATTTGAATATCATCAAGGAGAGAGAGAAGAATAAACACCACAGGGATTCCTTTTTTTTTTTTTTAATGCAAAATCATCCTTCTAACTCTTAACTTGGCTTCCATCAGCAGTGCCTCTTTAGACCTTCGAATCTGTGTTGGGTCTGGGCATTATTTGTTTCTCTGGTAGGTCTAATAATGATCCTAGGTCCCTATGAATTAACCTTCATGATAAACGTTAGAAGGATAACTAAGGAGGTCTGTATAGGTTGGTGGAAGAAGTCAGAACTGGTAGTGGCTTCTAATATTTCTCATGTGATATCTTGACTTCCGAATCTCTAGTCTTTGCTTCATGAACTCTAGGTAATTATGTCTCTGGCACCAAGGTAAGGTGTTTAGGGCTGGCAAAATTCTTTGTCCTATGTAGTGCTTATATCTCTTAATGTCTGTTTGTCAACCCTCATCATCTTAATGTCCCTGTTGGTTCCCTAGGGTGTCATGTCCTTTGCTTGGTTAAGTCTTTCTTCCTCATGTCTCCAGGATTGGATCACCATGGGATCACCATGTATGCTGCGTAGATTGTGTCAAATACAAGGACACCTACCCAGGGGTGCAAAGAGGAGCTAAATGCCACCTGTGGTTTGCTTGCCAAGCTGTGTACCCTGTCGTGGAGCAGTATCCACGGAGAAAGAGGTATCCTTTTCTAAATTATCCAGAAGCAAACTGTTAGTTAAGCCATGTTCCCTTGTGGCTGCAATCACCCCAAAGTAGTGCCTTTTTAAAGTCACACAATGGAAATCTGGGGGCTAACAGTTCCACTTTTCAATGGCATATCTTCAAAGTACCTTCTTCCCCTCTATCTTTTTACATGCACAAGCAGACTTACCCATCAGATCTTGTGCATTTGTGTGGTTACAAGCACATACATATCCCTAATTTGTGGTTAAGAAAAACTTCTTGAGTTTCTCAAATTCTGTTTCATCAGAACTGTGGGCTATAATTAGACTGGGAACAAGCCAAGGTTGTTTTCCACCTAATCACTTCAGAATGAGTGACTATCAATGAAGTAAAACAAGGCCTGGTTTATAGTCCCCTTTTAATGTTTGACTTAAGTTTAGGATTATAGTGATAAAGAGGGCCTTGCCAGGCCATCCTACCTCTAGGAAATGCTTTACCTGAATCATTTCAATCAGGGTTAGTTACTTTGTCCAGGACCAGAAAACACGGTTGAGTGAGAAATTGTGGTTGAGTCTGAAGGCCAAGTTCTGAGTGGGAGACAAGGGGCAGGTTTGCGATGGAAACATTTGGACCTGCTCCCAAAACAGTGAAGTGGGCTGCTGTTTCAGTTTGTGTGAGTCAGGAATTTTATTTACCACATTGTTTGGGCCTAAAAGCAAGAGCTTGAGAGCCAGATTTCTAAGATTTGAACTTAAATTCTACCCCTTACCTGCTGTATAAACTTGACTATTTCTCTTAACTGCTCTGTGATTTCATTTTTCTCACCATCACCACCACCATCATCATCATCTAATTCTGGCCCCTGTTCCTTCAGTGGCTTTCCCCTACAGCTGGATATTATACTCCTTTTGTCCGTAGTTCTCTTCCTCCCTGTATATTATTGCCTGCCAAGTAATTCTTTTCCTCCCTCTCTGTATTGCCTGCCAAATTATTCCCAAGCACCAGATTGGGCTTTCCTCGGTGTCTGGGTTCCTCCTGAGTAGATATCCTGGATACAGGCTGTTTCAATTCAGTTGGATCCAAAATTAACAGACTGTGTTCCCTACAGGAGGAGAGAGTTAGGGGTTTAATATGTTCAGAAAAATAAACCCATAAATAGGATAAAAAGAAAATACTAGTCCTAACGATCTTTGAGAACTTATTTGGGTTAGGATTTAAAGAAAATACATAGGCATTATGTGCATCATAAAAATGATAGCTATCATATTTCGAGCGTATACTATGCACTAGATATAAGGCTGGATTTTTAAATCTTACCAATGCAGCTAGACAGCTATGCTGATAAGCAAATACAAGGAAGCATAAATGCACAGTAATGATAACTTCGTAAAGGGTAGTGTTAATTCAGGCTCTTTCTCTGTAACAGTTTTCTCTTGTATATTGGTTTGATCATTTTGTCTGACCTCTGGATGCCCTATTTATGTGTATAAAGCATAATTTAGCCATAGATAGTAAAGGCAGCTTTTTTTTTCAGTTAACATATTAGTTTATTACTATGAAAGTAACACATAATCAATATGCAAAATTTTGAAACAAGAGATAAGTAGATTGGTCGTGCTGATCTGGTAAGTGGCAGAGTCAAGCTCAGTCTTCCTTGGGGATCTCAACTGGTTTTTATGACAACGTTACCCTACATTGGCTGACCCCCACAGAGGGTCAGCTTCATTATTATTTAACGTACTGACACATCTCAGCTCAGGTCCATCTGTCTCCAACAGGTTAACGGTATGGAACTTTTCTTGGCCAAATAGGTAGTCAATTTTGGGGATAGTGACATCCTCATGATAGCAAATGTAACTGAGAAGGCCAGTGATGCAAATGGAACTGATGTCTGTATGTGATAAATTGGCTTCTTTTAAGGAATATCTAGTGATCTTTTTTATTTTATTTTATTTTTTAAAAGATTTTATTTATTTATTTGACAGGGAGACAACCAGTGAGAGAGGGAACACAGCAGGGGAGTGGGAGAGGAAGAAGCAGGCTCCCAGCGGAGGAGCCCGATGTGGGACTCGATCCCGGAATGCCAGGATCACGCCCCGAGCCGAAGGCAGACGCTCAACGCCTGCGCTACCCAGGCGCCCCTTTAGTGATCTATAAAGTCATGTCTACCTTTATGGCAATGCTGTCATATTAGATGCATATTGGTAAATTTTTTGCATACTGTTTGGCCAGGGGAAGTCACATGTCACTTCCCCCTTTTCTTCTAGTTCCCGAAACTCTACTCCTGCTGAGGGGGATCTTCCTCCTTTCCTTCCCTTCCCTTCCCCTTCCCTTCCCTTCCCCTTCCCTTCCTAGAATTATACTTTTACATGATGCTAGATAAATACATCATCATGTTTAGTTTCCTCGGTAAATATTGGTTTACTTCTCTTTTTAGTCATAATTAAATTCAGTGTAAGCCCTGTAAAGACTTCCTTTGATTCTTGGTTACCCCTCTTACTGATGTGTAAGCTTAGTCATGTTACTTAATTTTTTTGAGCCTACATTTTCTCACCTATAAAATGGAAATAAATAAAATGTCCCTCAGAGGGTCATTGTAAATATTAAATTTTAATGCATCAGTAATGCCTACTGCTCAACAGGTCCACAGTCTCGTATTCAAAATTTTGAAATCAAAAGTTGTGAAAATTGTTTTCTTGAAACCCTCTGATAGCAAAGCCTCAACTGTCCTGATTTTCCTTGGCAGAAAAGTTTTACCTGATCATGTGAAGTTATTTCTTTTTTTTTTTTTAAAGATTTTATTTATTTATTTGGCAAAGATAGAGACAGCCAGCGAGAGAGGGAACACAAGCAGGGGGAGTGGGAGAGGAAGAAGCAGGCTCATAGCAGAGGAGCCCGATGTGGGGCTCGATCCCATAACGCCGGGATCACGCCCTGAGCCGAAGGCAGACGCTTAACCGCTGTGCTGCCCAGGCGCCCCGAAGTTATTTATTTTCTTTATCATACTCCATGTGGATATTTGTAGGTTTTTGCTGTGTAAATATAAGTGTTTGATTACTTGTGCTGTTTCAGGCCTTTGAAGGGGAGTTATGCAATATATAGTTTACTAACTTTCTAAAATGTTAGAATTCCTGAATTCTGAAATATAACGTGGCTCCAAGGATTTTCTTTTTTAAAGATTTTATTTATTTATTTGACAGAGAGACAGCCAGTGAGAGAGGGAACACAAGCAGGGGGAGTGGGAGAGGAAGAAGTAGTCTCCTAGCAGAGGAGCCTGATGTGGGGCTTGATCCCAGAACACTGGGATCATGCCCTGAGCCGAAGGCAGATGCTTAACGACTGTACCACCCAGGCGCTCCTCCAAGGATTTCTGTTAAGAGATTTTAGTCCTATATTTCTTTCCTGGTTTCAGAATGAATGAATATGAAAAAAAAACCTTTTTGTTATTGGCTTATTCTAGTTAATATCGGGTGTGGTCATTTTGATAAAATAATCTTTAGGAATTTTTTCTATTTTTTTTGAAGGGATATTTTCATATTGTCTGAACTAAGATTTATGATTATGACCTGGTAACTACTTTAGAGTTCAGACTTGACAAAGACCTTAAGACCTAGAACCCAGTGGGACTTATGGTAAGATAAAAAACATTCCAGACCCTTCAACGGATGAATGGATAAAGAAGATGTGGTCCATATATACAATGGAATATTATTCAGCCGTCAGAAAGGATGAATACCCACCATTTGCATTGACATGGGTGGAACTGGAGGGGATAATGCTAAGTCAAATAAGTCAAGCAGGCAAAAACAATTATATGGTTTCACTCATATGTGAAACATAAGGAATAGCACGGAGGACATTAGGGGAAGGAAGGGAAAACTGAACGGGGGGATATCAGAGAGGGAGACAAACCATGAGAGACTCTGGACTCCAGGAAACAAACTGAGGGTTTCAGAGGGGAGGAGGGTGGGTAGATATGGTGGCCGGGTGATGGGCATTAAGGAGGTCACGTGTTGTGATGAGTATTGGGTGTTATATACAAATAATCATTGAGCACTACATAAAAAAAAAACAACCCCCCAAAATAAAGAGCTCTAAAAAAAAAAAAATCCAAATTCTGCTTTAGTTTGACTGATTTAAAAGAAGTCCTTTCTCATTAGCTCTAGTAGTCACTTGATAAATACCTGTTGAGAAGAATTGAAATCCCAAGAAATATGCGTAAATGTTAATGATTGTATGACAGTAGATGGAAGAACAAAATTTAATAGATTCTTAGCTTCTATGAAGATACTTCAGTTGGACTTCTTTTCAAGAAAGTACGGTCTCTGCAGGGCCATAACATGCTTGGCTCAGCTTTTGGTCTCTTTTCTAGAAAAGTTGCATTTATTATTTAAAAAGGCAAATCAACTACTCTCCTGATTCTTAACTTCTTACATTTAAACATTATTATTCTTACACTTAGCTTTGAGTTTCTGTATTTATTGCTAGGAATTGTGGAGGTCTAAGGAAGTTGTAAATACAGATATATAGCCAAAGGTGGGAGGCAGGCTCTATCCATGATACTGAAGCAGTCTTGTTCTGCTGCCAAGAGCAGAAGCCACTTGCTGAACTGTAACAAAACCGAATGATCAATTGCTTGAAGTGCCTGTAGCTCATTTAAAACAAATTCCAGGTTTAATTGAGCCTGTATCAAATAGATCATCTTGTATTGAGAGGATGTTTTTGTAGTTTAAGACTTGCGAGGGAGACTATCAGTAGTACTTCAGATATGTTGTGAACAGACCGGTATAATTCACAAGCTACTAAAGAGAAATTATTTTGTAGGCTGCCTAGTCACTGGGTAAAAACTAAAGTAATTTATTTAATTATCCTTTGGAGGGCTCCCTACATTATTTTTATGAATGCAATAGAAACATTGAAAAGCCAAAGGAAAAATAGGAAATTAACTTACATGAAAGTTGACATTAATTTTCCCTTCATGTAGAGATGTATTTTATTGTGTTTAGAACAATGTAATTTCAGAAGCAGTGAAAGTGTCTTAACTCATAAAAAGAAGCAAATGGAAATGGGATCAGAGAAAACATATTCTGAGCCTTTGAAGAGAGGAGGTATTTGATATGTCAAGGTGCCTGATTTTGGTTCTGAGACCACCGTTGGTGCAATTCTGTTCTAAGACAGAGACGTGTAAATGGTTAAAAGCACCAGGGTGGGTCTTAGGTAAAATGGGAAGTAGCAGAAGTGTGTTTTAATTCCTCTAGTTTATTCACCTTTCCCCCCACCTGTGGAGCACTGTCACGTTCCTCACTTCCCTTCCCTCTCCTTTATCAAACCAGCCCTCCCAGGAATATTTGAGTTTGAAAGTTTTCCTTAAGTTATAGAATGAAAATCCTTTTTATGTTTAACATGATTATAGGAGCTACAGATAAGGAGGTTTTCTGGGCAAGAGGATAATCTTGGTGCTCATGAAGTCATCCAGTGGGCTTGCTAAGAGCCTGTCCAGTTATGGCATAGAACTTTGAGCTCATCTTCTGTACAAAAATTTAGTAATGTTAAGGAGGCTGTGTGATGTGATGGACACTGGGTATTTTACGCAACTGATGAATTACTGAACATTACATCTGAAACTAATGATGTACTATATGTTGGCTAATTCAATTTAAATTAAAAAACAAAACAAAAGCTTTCTCTGAAGAAAAGAGAGAAAAATCTAGTAATGATCTGAATTTTGCCTCCTCCCTTGCTTCCGCCAATGCATTTTTCACCATGAGTCAGATGGACTTTTGAAAACTACAAATCATATCTAATTCTCTCACTTACTTAAAACTGTTTAATGGATTTCCTTTTATTCTCGGGAAAGAGAATAGAGGGTTGCAACATGACCTGGTAGGCTCTCTATAATATGGCTTCTGTGTACTTCTCTCTGATCTCTGCAGTCTAGAAACCCTTGCTTTGTTCTAAATCTTTGAAAACTCCAGGGTGTTAGAGAGTAATTTTATTTACTGCTCTCTTTTTAATGCCTAGCCCCAGTGCCATGATGAACAAATATTTCGTAAATGAATAAATGAAAGAGTAAATGAAATGTTGGGGTCGTTCTAGTTAGTTTTGGTAGAACTATCCCCATTTATGGTATTGTCCTTCGTTCCACAAATATATTGAGTACCTACCATGTGCCGGGCATTGTGTGAGGTGCTGCTAAACAGTAATTACAATGAGTAATAAGTGTTGAGAATTCAGGGTGGTCTCTTAGCATGGTTATAATTACAGATAGATTTAAAGATCTAGATATGCAGAAATGGTGGAGGGTAAAACTCTTCTTTTTGCTGCTTTCTGACTAGACAGAACATTTTAATCTCCAGAGAGGCAGAAATGCTTTTCAAACAGGAGCGAAAGATAATGTTTCTTTCCAAGATGAAGACATTAATGTTAGCCACTAGTTATGTTTAAAGAGTGACATGTGAAGAGATACGTATGTCTTTCCTGCTTTGGAGTTCATAAGTGAAGAGACCTGAGGCTATATTGATTCATTTCCTACCACCTAACTGTTTCATCCTGGGCATAACAGGAATGAGATCCTGAGCTGTTCTGAAAGCCCATTCTAGGTCTGAAGGCATTAGGTGCTTTATTGTGTCATTTTATAAATGAAGTGCTCAAGTGTTCACAACTTCTTTGGCACATAGTGGCAGAATTACTATCTTTTCTGGAGGGAGTTGGGTGTAGCAGAGAGGGTGTGTGTTAGGGAGAAACTAAATTAGAACTGATCTATTTCTACAGAGGGATTCTCATCGAAGAAAATGTAATGTTTCTTTTGGATTCATAGTAGATTTATATCTGTTGCATGACTTGATCCAAATTGGCTTTTGGGGAAAGTTTTAATCCCTCTCTTTTGTATTAATAGCATGTATGTGCAACAGATAAATATTTGGAGGAATGGTATGTATATACATGTGTGCCATATGATTTGCTTCTTTCCTTTTTTCTGAAAGACAACTAATTTGAGTGTGACTGTCTTGAATACTTGGTTATTTTCTATTAGTAATGGTACTGAATTGGCACAATGTTGATTATTCACAGGTGTCAAGCCAGACTCATAATTTTAAAACCCCAATTTAGAAGGAGAATTTTTAAATTTTAGGAATGAAAAGTAGGAATTAGGATATGTTTTTTTTCCAGAAAGAATAATTTGTATAAAAGTACCTTTATGATAAATCATCTCTTTTGTCTAATTCTGGGGCTATGTGCAGTAGTATCTCCTCAAAGAAGCCTTCGTTCTATTGAGTTTTGCAAAAGGAAACTCCTGTTCCTTATTTGTAGAAGGGGCTGTTGTTGTCTGTATCTTTTAGTCAATCTCCTAAAATTTCACATTATAGTCACAGTCTTCTGTTTAAATATTATCACATCTCCACTTGACACAACAACAAACATTATCCAATTCACAGAAATCATAGGTATGAAGGCCTCTTAGCTCCCCTGTCTTGGTTTGTTTGTTTTCTCAGTGAAGATACCTTTTATCATCTGGTTATTATATATCTGCTTAAGTGTAAGCTTCAATACAGTAATATTCTCTCTGGGTCATATACAGTCATTTCCCAGTGTAGGACATAGTCTAGAAATTTGCTCCATTTTAAAAGAATTTCCAAACGGGGACTTTTTATTTTTATAATTCTGCATAATATACCACCCATCTGGGAAACCTACAATGTGGATGAACAGGTTAAAGTCTCTGGGAAGCGCTTTGGTAAAAAATTGTTTTTTATTTCTTTAACTTAACATTTCCCAAACTTAGTTGACTTTTGAACCCTTTTCAGTAATACCACTTATTATCCCGCTATGGAAAGTTGCTCTTTTGTTTCAAACTGTTGATATAGGTTCTTTTGACTCTCACAAATCAATTTGGGGTTTAATTCTGGGAATGAGGGTGTATGTCAGGTTGTGACATCTGTTACCCTGTGGATTACTACCACATGGTTGGTTTGGCTGATCTGATAGCATTGGTAGACATTCTGTTCTTTCTACTATGTTTCAGGTACAACTTTCTTTTCTTTTAAATTTTTTTAAAAGATTTAAAAAATTTATTTATTAGAGACAGCCAGCGAGAGAGGGAACACAGGCAGGGGGAGTGGGAGAGGAAGAAGCAGGCTCCCAGTGGAGGAGCCTGATGTGGGGCTCGATCCCAGGACCCTGGGATCATGCCCTGAGCCAAAGGCAGCTGCTCAACAACTGAGCCACCCAGGTGCCCCTCAGGTACAACTTTCTACTCCACTGAGGAGGACAACTTTCTCAGAAGACAAAATGTCTTTGGAAAAGAGTATAAAAGTAGTTCTCTTTTCCTACTAGAATCTAAACATGAAATTAGGCTCATTTTGGGGGAAACTTTGATTCTGACATTTGTTCCTACACTTGTTAGGGGTGTGAAAGTTGTGGTACCCTTACACAATACAGATCAAAGGATTCTATAATATTATAATATATATATTATAATAGTGTATATATATAATGGTATCATATGATAATATAGTTATAGTATAATAATAGTAGAATTATCAGAGAAGAGTATACACACAGCACAGGATGGTCCAATAAAGGTCATAGAGTGGGCCCGGTCTTGGTGGAGTCAGGGATCCATTAGCATGTGAACGCTAGAGAAAACTCTTTAAGACTGGTCTTGGTATATTCCTATCACTGTGCAGCTTGGCTTAACAATAGGTTGAATGTGTTTGGTGACTTCATGTAATGCACTATTTTATTCCAGAAATTCCATCTTTGTCTTTTAATGTGTATTTCTGGGCAACCTCCATCACTGTCTTTACAACATACTCCTATTTCACTCCATTTTATTCCCAACATCCCCTTCCTCAAGCCTGATGGCCACTTGAGGGATGTTTCTATAGTTCAGAGAAGAAAGTAGAGTCACAATCAGCTTCTTAGCAGAGTCTCCCACTTCCTTAGGTTTAAAGTGCTCCCTGTGGTATTAGTAAAACGGAAACAATTTTTGCTTGCATAACTAATACAGATGAGTCTTCCTCTACCAGAAGAGGAAGTGGTCAGCCCCGTTTCATGCTCTGTGAAATGCTACCTAGAAGGGTGGTCGATACCTGTATAAGTAAAGCCATAGTTGAACCAGTTAAACAAACGGATTTGGGCCCTTTGGAGGAAGTAATTTGCACTGTCAGGTATGAGGGAGAATGGCTTTTCTGTGGGAAGGAGCTTGGATGGCATAAGGGAGATAAATGGCCCTGAATGAAAGGGTGAATAAAACCCTTGACAGTTTGAAATTCCTTTGGAGGAACCTGGGAGTTAAGCATTTTCTTTCTTCTCCCTTTATCTCTTGTCTGTCTCATATTTCAGTTTTATTGCCCCTCTTTTTGCTGCCTGTGGTGCTGAATTATGATGAGCCCCAGACTTAGTTTAACCTTAGCTATTTCCTGACCCACACTTTCTTTTAAGGTAGAAAATGACGCAGATTACTTCTTTCTCTGCAGTCATGACTGTTATTAAACCTTTTACAATAGTCATATCTAATTTCTTATTATGCTTCCCCTATCACCAATGCACTGGGCAGTGTGTCTGGCAGAAAGAGCACAGGCACCATGGCTGGCTAAAATATAACATCAAAGTCTAGAGCTGAGACTCAGCAAGTGTACTTATTTAATCGGAGAAGGATACCGGAGCAGTTCAGAGTACTCATAGGTGGCCTTCTTCTCTGCCGAGATCAGCCTCAGCTGGACATGGGTTCCAGTTCTCACTCTAAATTTACTAGTTGTATTGCCTAGAGGTAGTTACTTAACATTACTTCCATTCCTCATCTATCAACTGAGGAACTAGCAATACCTATCTTATAGGATAATTGTGAGTATTATGTGAGATAACATAAAAAGTTTAACACAGAGCCTGGCACAGATGCTCAGTTAATGCTAGTTTCCTTTCTTTATTTGAACCGCAGTGGGTGCTGGCATAATGCTTCAGAGGGACATTGGTAATCTTTTTTTTTTCTTTCTGGCATTTAGTCAATTATTTTTATTTTATTTTATTTATTTATTTTACTATGTTCAGCTAGCCACCATATAGTACATCATTAGTTTTTGATGTAGTGTTCAATGATTCATTAGTTGTGTGTAACACCCAGTGCTCGTCACAACACATGCCCTCCTTAATACCCATCACCCGGCTACCCTATCCCCCCATCTCCCTCCCCTCTGAAACCCTCAGTTTGTTTCCTGGAGTCCAGAGTCTCTCATGGTTTGTCTTCCCCTCTGATTTTCCCCCCTTCAGTTTTCCTTTCCTTCCCTGATGGTCTTCTGTGCTATTCCTTATGTTCCACATATGAGTGAAACCATATAATAATTGTCTTTCTCTGCTCGACTCATTTGACTCAGCAAAATCCCCTCCAGTTCCATCCATGTTGATGAAATGGTGGGTATTCATCCTTTCTGATGGCTGAGTAATATTCCATCGTATATATGAACCACATCATCTTTATCCATTCATCTGTTGAAGGTCATCTCGGCTCCTTCCACAGTTTGGCTATTGTGGGCATTGCTGCTATGAACATTGGGGTGCATGTGCCCCTTCTTTTCACTACATCTGTGTCTTTGGGGTAAATACCTAGTAATGCAATTGTGGGGGTTGTAGGGTAGCTCTGTTTTTAACATTGGTAATTCTTGATGACAAGGTTACACGCCTAGGTTCTTTTCCTGTATTACTTCTTCCTGATATTGTTTCAAGTGACAGCAGTTCTAAGATTTGATATTTGGGTTTTCTAAAGAAAGCATGTAGTAGTGGAGCTAAAATTTTATTTGGGAAAAAGCTCTAGATTATCTGAGTTGAGAGGCAGTGTTGGAAATAGGACATTCAAACAATGGTGGCAGATACAGGTTGAATGACACCTGCATGCACAGGCTAAAAAAACGTAAGTACATCTGAGATGGTAATGATCACTCCTTGGTGGTGGTATTGGTGGTGGTTCTAAGAGGTAGCCATTCTAGTGACTGAGAGAGTTGAGATGGGGCTTGTACTTTGAACTGGGCCTGGTTATCAAGAACAAAATCTGTTTCTGGCTCCACAAAATAGGCTAATTTCTGGATGAGCTCAAGTAGTTGGGAATATGAGTGCTTGGCTGGGAGGAAGAAGACAAATCAAGGTCTGGGTTTCATAGACTTGGACAAAAGTGTGTGCATGTATGTGTTTAGTTGGGAGATATGGGAGGAAATGTGATGGCTGTGCCTCAGATTGACAGGAAATTTAGTGTCATGGTTAAGGCTTCAGCATTGGATTTGAATTTTAGGGTAAGACTGTTTATTGTCTTAAATATCAGGAAATACTGAAACCAGACAGGCTGCAGGCCAACTCTGTCAGGGCTCTGGCTCCGTTTCTTTGTGATTCTCTTGGTTCTGCCCTTCGCAGGCAGTTGGCTTAATTTCAAGTGGGTAGAAAGATAGCAGCAGCAGTTCTGGGTACCATAGCAAGGATGGGCATCTCCAGAGGAACAGGAGAGACTAGTTTATCTCTGTGTGTCTTCTGTAGGAGTGAAAAACCTTTCTGGAAAGCTCCACAGCAAATGTTTCCCCATTTGTCATTGGACAGAATAGGTTTGCATGCATACTTGACCATTTTTAAACCAATAACGACAGGGAAATGAGATTATAATGATTAACTCAAACTAAAATGGATTTCTCTGGGAGTTTGAGATTCAGGTCACCCTGAATAATTTGCGGGGGAATGGATACCTGAACAAAACCAGCACTCTGTTAGAAAAGAAGGGGTAGACAGCCAACAGCATGTGCTGCAACTTGCTAGCTCCTTTGAGCCTCAAATTTTCTATCGGTATCATGTGCATATGTCACTTGTCTGGAGAATATTAAATGAAATAATCTATGTGAAGCACTCACTACAATACCTGTCACAGAATCAACATTTAGTAAAGTGGCAAGTGTACTTGGCAATTGAGCTGTCACATTTATTGGCTGCAAGCCTGATTCAAAGCTCTTACTGCTTTGTGTGACTCTGTGTTCCTGAGAAATGTTCTGAACTTGTCCTAACCTGCTAAGAAACCAGAATAATACTGAGATTCTAATGTTAGTATTTTAACGACTCCCTCTTTGGAGGGCTGAATCCAGATGGTAAAGTCACTGAAGATGGCCTTTTCCCCACAAGTGGGGAAAGGCTTAAACACAATCAGTATGCCATTGTGCTCATGTGGACGTGTGTGTGTGTGTGTGTGTGTGCATGCGCGTGTGAATGTGTTTAGCTTTTATTTTGCTTCTAAAGTACTTGGCTGAGCACTTCAATTATTTTCAAAGTACCAGTAAAGTCTGAGGACTATGGTGAGAAAGCAAGATTAAGCAAGGGGGCTGTCAGCAGGGCTGCAACACTCTATAGCTCCAGGTTGTGCCTTTTACATAGCTCTAGTGTGAATGGTGGCCCCCAGGGCTGTGCAGCTCTGTGACAGCCCTTATGAGCCAGTGACTTTCAGAATAGGATAGACTTTGCACAGATAGCAAGGAAGAACAGGACACATGGTTTATATGCATTTGATTAGTTCTCTTATAGTTAATTACTCCTTCATGAAATGTGTGCAGTGTGGATTCTTTGCTGCTTCATAAAAGGCAGGATAATTCACACTTTACCATTTTATCCAAAGCCATTTTATCAGTACACAAAGGGGACTACAATGCTCTGATATTAACTGTCTCTGGAAGGAGTTGTCTATTCTTAGAGTTAGAAGTTAATTCTTGTTTTTTTAGAAAATAAGTAGGACAAGTAGTTTTTGTTTGTTTTGTTTGTTTTTTTAAAGAACAGCTTTGCAGAATGGAAGTGGAGTATGATGGCTGAGTCCATCAATTCTGCCTAAGACTCCCTGGGTTCAAATACCAGCGATTGACTCTGCAACTTTCTCTGCTTGTGCCTCACTGTCCTCCACTATAAAACGGACATAATCGTAGAGTTGGTCTCATGGGGTTGTTTGGAAGGTTAAATGAATTAATATATGTAGAGACCTTAGATCAGGGCCTGCAAGAGTTAGTTGTGATCAAGTATTGGTGAGGATCAGGTGTTAGAAGGCTTGTACACTCTGTGTGTGGGGGAATGCAAAACGGTGCAGCCACTGTGGAAAACGGTGTGGAGGTTCCTCAAAAGATTAAAAATAGAAATACCATTTGATCTACAAGCCCACTTCTGATATATATCCAAAAAAATTGAAATCAGGATCTTGAAGAGATATTAGCACTCCCATGTTCTTGAAGCACTATTTACAATAATAGCTAAGATGTAAACAACCTAAATGTTCATTAATAGACAAATGGACAATGTGGTACATGCATACAATGGACTACTATTTAGCCTTAAAAAAGAAGGAAATTCTGTAATATTCAACAACATGCTGGACTTTGAGGACATGGTAAGTGAAATAAGCCAGACACAGACAGACCGGCACTATATGATTCCACTTATGTGAAGTATCTAAAATTGTAAACTTATAAAGTCAAAGACTAGAATGCAGTTACCTGGGGCTGAGGGCAATGGGGAGGCATAAAGGTTCAGTTAAGTAAGACAAATAAGCTCTAGAGATCTGCTGTACAACATTGTATCCATAGTCAGCAATAATGTTTTATATACTTGAAATTGTGAAGAGGATAGGTCCCATGTTGAGTGTTCTCTTTTTAAAAAGATTTATTTATTTGTTTATTTGTGACAGAGAGAGGGAGAGAGAGCATGCATGAGCCGGGGGAGGAGCGGAGGGAGAGGGAGAGAGAGACAGAGAGAGAGTGCGGGCTGTGAAGTGGCAGAGTTGGGATTTAATCTCCTGCAGACTCCCTACTGAGCGCTGAGCCTGATCCCACAACCCTGACCCTGAGATCATGACCTGAGCTGAATTCGAGTTGGGTGCTTAACCGACCAAGCCACCCAGGTGCCCCCCGCCGCCATGTTAAGTGTCCTTAACACACACAAACGTGTGTACACACACACACCAACCGCCCCCCCCCCCACTTATCCCAAACCCTATATATCAAATACAGGAACAGTGAAGCATTCAAGGGAAGGGAGAGCTATCCATTAAATGCACTTACTTTTAAAAAAGACTCTATCAGAAAAACCAGTGTTAATATCCTCCATCATAGAGGGAAAATAATTTCTATGAAGCATTTTCAAAAATTCTGATCATTCAGCTCCAACTCATTATTATTTTTGCTGTAGCAAATACATACAGATATTCTTTAAAAGAGTTGGCTGTGATCATTATTATTATTATTATACCTCTCTCTTACAGGATTTTGGCATTTCTAGATATTTGATGCAGTTCATATTTTAATACCAGTTGATCTCTTACATCGAGCTGCATGCTTTTCTTCCGTGTGATTTTCATACCTATTTTCTTCTTTGTCCTTGCAGCAACCTGTCAGGTAAAACAGAAATAATTATGTCTACCTACGTTAGAGTAATAACTCCACAGCACTTTTCTAATGATTTGTCTGCCTCCTCTACCAATAGAAAACTCGCATGAATGTAGTGTATCAAATAGGAATGGAATTAGCTGTAATAAATACACAGGTAACAGTAGCTTAAATCATAATGATGTACTTATTTAATAAAAATTGTGAAGGAATATTCAGTGGCTCATTCTTAGTATTAAACACCCAAGATTTTCCCATCATCCTAAATGAATTGATTCATTTTCCTTGTGTTTGTATCTGCATGGTCGCAAGGTGATTGCCACAGTTCCAGGTACCGTATCCCTAACATCCCAAGCAGGCAGGCAGGGAGTATGTGGGAAAGAGGTCTCCTTTTATTACCGAAGAGTTTTCATTCCAGAAGTTCACTTCACATTCCCATATGCCTTACTTACCAGAACTGAACTGCATAGCCACTCCTGGATACAAGGGAGGTTGGAAGAGAGAATACTTGGTGGGGTGCCTGGGTGGCTCAGTTGGTTAAGTGTCTTGACTTCCACTCCGGTCATGATCATGGGTTCCTGGGATCAAGCCCTGTGTGGAACCCTGCATTGAGCCCTTCGTTGGGTTCTGCGCTCACTGGGGCATCTACTTCTCCTTCTCCCTCTGCCACTCCCCTCGCTCGTGCTTGTGCACAGATGCTCTCTCTCTCAAATAAAGAAATAAAAAATATATATTTTAAAAGAATATTTGGCAAAGGGAATAATTGTCATGATTTACCTCTTGGAGCTGGGCACAAAGATGCTTGAACAAAATAGGGTTGTTTTTTTACTTCTCTTCTCTCTTATTCCTTCCCTCCCTCCTCTTTCTTTTCTTTTTTCTTTCTTTTTTCTTTTTTTTTAAATTAAATTTAATTTTTTTTAAAGATTTTATTTATTCGGCAGAGATAGAGACAGCCAGCGAGAGAGGGAACACAAGCAGGGGGAGTGGGAGAGGAAGAAGCAGGTTCATAACGGAGGAGCCTGATGTGGGGCTCAATCCCATAACACCGGGATCACGCCCTGAGCCGAAGGCAGATGCTTAACCACTGTGCCAGCCAGGCGCCCCTTTTCTTTCTTTTTTAAATCTGGGAAGATTGTGGGGCAGAACAGCCAATGGCTATAGGAAGAGAAGCTAATAGTGTCAGCCACAGGCAAGGATTGTCCCTGATTTATTTTTTAAAAATGCCTGAGCCTTACACAAAGAAAATCCATAAATATTAGAATAAATGAAACTCTCTTGGACAGATAAATGGAGGCCCTCGGAATAGGAAGTATATGATCTTCCCAAGACCACACAGCTAATTAGAAGAGTAAGTGGAACTGTAACTCATTTGTGCTAATTTCTGGCTTGGAGTTCTTTCTATTAGCAAAGCCACGGACTGGTTTTTGTCTTATTACTTATGGAAAAGATAATGGAACATGTTTTCTTTCTATTTTTTGGATGTTTGATGGAATAGCTTAACTTACATAACACACGTGTTTCTCCTGGAACTTAAGTAAGGGATAGCATGTTAATTTTTTTTTTCTGTATAAGAGTCAATCGGCCATAGCCCTCTTTGAATGACCTGTAGTTATGAAGGAAGATTACCAGCATCTAATAAACTGTAGTTCAAAGCCACACTGACCTGTACTCTTTTGTCTACTTATTAAGATTTTAAAATATGAAGTAAAAAGACTTCAGAATTGGAAGAACTAATATTGAAAACTATTAGGTGCCAGACATAGTGCTGGCCATTTTGAATGTAATTTAGGTACTATTCTATTCATTTTGCAGGTGACAAAACTGAGGCTTTAGAAGTTGTGGCTTGCTAATGGGCATAAAGCTGTGAAGTGGCAGTGGCATTCAAACCTGGCAAAGTTAGGATTCAGCACTTGTGCTTCTCCCACTGTCTTACACTCTGATCCTATGCTCGGACACTACAATAGTCGTATTGTAATGAGCACCCGCTATGGACTAAGAAGCCCTTGGGGCGCCTGGGTGGCACAGCAGTTGGGCGTCTGCCTTCGGCTCAGGGCGTAATCCCGGCGCTATGGGATCGAGCCCCACATCAGGCTCCTCTGCTATGAGCCTGCTTCTTCCTCTCCCACTCCCCCTGCTTGTGTTCCCTCTTGCTGGCTGTCTCTATCTGTCGAATAAATAAATAAAATCTTTAAAAAAAAAAAAAAAAAAGAAGCCCTTAGTAGTTAGACCAGTACATGGTATATGACTTACCCTTTTTTTTTTTTTTTTTTGCTTCTAAGTTGTTTGAGAATTAGCATTTTAATATTTGGCATGTAAAAATGCTTTATGTCTTTTATAGACTGAAAAGTTTTCTATAACTATACATTATCATTTTTCTTATGTCAAAATTCAGGTTGACTTTCTTGGAATTTCAATGTAGGCCTTTAAAAAATTTTGTAGAGTGTTTTGAATATTTTTGTACTAACATAAAGAAGTAAAACATACATTATGAGTTGTTTAAAGATTCCAGCAGCTATTATGCATCATAATGTGTACTGAAGTTAATTCTAAAGCATATCTATAGCTCATTTTATTTTATGCCATGGTACCTTGTTTATGGTTCAGCATATTTATGGGCTAGAATACCTTTAAATATTCTGGTCTTATATAGTTGTTTTTTTCTTTCATGGTAAAATTTTAAAGTGACATTTAATGTTTTAAGAAACATTGTATTTGTTGAGGTACAAAGCTGTTTTATTATTTTGTTACAAGATAGCTTTATTCATAATCGTTAGTATCATACTGACCTGGCTTGTGTTAAAAGTTCATTCTTCTGATTTTATGCTTTTCAGCTTACAGCAGTTTGTAGTTAGAACAAGCAAAGTACTGTATTACATTTTAAAACTTTAAGTATAGGTCCTTAACACATATAATAATTAGTCCTCTGTTTTTGCTGTTGCAGTGGAGTATGTCTTCACATATTGCAAGTGTCCTGTTAGGAGACATGGTCCATAGGTCACTTGCGTTTCTGAAAATTTTATGAGCAAAGTCATTGGCTGTTTTCATCCTGGATTATCTTTTCAAGGATGTTTGTACAGTGATCAGTCTTGGAAGATAAAATCTCTGGCTGGAGCAAAGGGCAGATTCGCCCACGGTCAGGGAAGAGAGACATGGCATCTAGAGTGCTGGCCAAGCAGTCTTACCACCCATTAAAAATATTAGGGTTCTATAAGCTCAGTGTCACTTTCCTAAATATAACCCTTTTTGTATTGCCTTGTGGGAAATGGGATTTGGGGAACTTGCACAAATGCTGGCGTTCTGCTTGCAGCTCTTACTATGAGTAATAGTCTTTTGATTCTGACCCAGGAATCTCATGTCTTCTGTTGTTGGCATATATGAAACTGCAGCCAGCTACATTGTTAGCTTATAAGTAAGATAACATCTCAGACCCTCTATAGCTTTTGACAGTTTCCATACCAAACCATTTTGGGCTCCCCACCTAGATTTGCAATTTTAAGACAGACTAACTCTTATTTATTTATTTATTTATTTATTTATTTATTTATTTAGTTTTGAAGAGGATTTAAACTTTAGAATATTTCAGACTTCTATAAAAAGTCACCAATAAATGTTAAATGTCATCATATTTACATCGGGTTTAAAAGATAAAATAATTGAAATGTTACAAATAAAGTTGAATTCTACTTTGTCCTTTTCTTAGAACATTGCTTCTCCCTTCCTTCCTGGAGGCGATCACTATCTTGATTTTGGTGTGTGTCCTTACAGACCATAATTTAATACTTTCACTATACATATACAAAAAAGTATGTAGTTCTAGGTTGGGTTTTAAAAAAATCATAATTTGTTTTATATTGTATGACTTTTCAATGGTCTTTTCTCAACATTGCTTTTAGACCTATTCTTGTGGATAAATAATGATCTGGTTTATTCTCTTTTGCTTCCTCATATGAATAAAACAAATTTTATTAATCTAAGCACTACCGACTAGACATTTGAGTTGTTTCCAGTATTTTCATGTTACAATGCTGTGATGAACATCTTTTTGTCTTGGCACAGTGACGGCAAATTGCTCTAAGATAACTAATAGAATGTGGCAGGATTGACACTGTGCCAGTCTGGGGCTTAAGGCAATAAGGCAAGCTCTACTTCTGTTCTTTGGAGGAAGCCAGTCACTGTGTAAGAGATCCAGCTACTCTGAGACTGCCATGCTGTGAGGAAGTCCAAGCTAGCCACATGGAGAGGCCACAAGGAGAGAGTGGGAGAGAGATGTCCCTCCAGCCTCCCTGCTGTTCTAGCCATCCTAGCTGAAGTGTCAGACATATGAGTGAAAAGTCACCTTGGACATTCCAGCCATGGCAAATGTTACATGAAGCATAGGCAAGCTGTCCCCACTGGGACCCTGCCAAAACTGCAGAATCAAAAGCAAAGAAATGGTTATTGTTGGTTTAAGCCATTATGTTTAGATAATCAAGACACCCATTTTTTTTCTCATAGGTATTTCTTTTTTTGTATTAATTAGAAAGTATTCTTTATATATTATCCTATATACTGGTGCTTTAGTGAGGACTTTCAACTCATCAGGGTATAAACCCAAATGCTTTTCCTATTAACTGCTCCCATTTATACTATGTTGAAGCCTCCTTTCCCACCAGAACAGTATGTCAGCATCTTCATTACTTTTCAGCCACATTCTGTTTTCAGAACAAACTTGTAGCATTGTCTAAGATTTATCCCTGTGTTTTAAAACCTAAATCTCTTACTTGATTAAAGAATTCCCTAGATCTCTCTTCTGAATAGGTGAGACTTGCAGCACTAGGAGTATACTGTGTGTGGGAGGGTGTGAGACATAAATCTCATCTCACACACTGTGGGATATTGGGCAGGCAGAAGTGATGAGTGAGGCGGATGCTGTCCTGTTGCACTGCTGCTTAAGAGTTGAGGTTTAGTTCTTTTCTAAGTGATGTTTGAACTTGATGCCTGTGGGCTCCATAGGGCAAGACCATGGCTCCAATGGATCAAGCAGATGATGGTCTCCCGCTCGAGCTGCTTTGGAACGTACTGGGGGGTTTCCTCACATGATTGGTTGCATCTTCCACTGATCCTCAATTGGCAGCTTTGCAGAGCCTGTCTTTGAGTTGAGTGTCTCTTTGCCTCTTCATATAACTGCCACCAGCAAGACTGTAGCCCCAGATCTGAGTCCTTTGGAAACCTGAACTCAGGGCAGGGCTGGGGGAGTCCTAGCCTTCCTTCTTGTCCTGCTATGAGCCACCTTGCCTTTGCTCCCAGTCCTTTCTTCTGCTACTCTGTTAGCACAAGGCATATTATCAAGTTCAGTAGCCATATGACCAGGAAGCAATATGACTTTCTTGCAGGCATTGTCAAACTTTACTAATCACTATCTTACTGTTCCCTTGGTTTTGGGGAGAAGCCCCTCCTTCCTTTCCCTCAGAGGGGAGAGGTGAGGGAATAGCCTCTATTTACAAACAAAGACAACTTACAATTTATAGTAATGTCAGTTCTTTTAAAACTGCACCTCTCAGCAAGCTCTGAAGGGAGTGACTAGTCCTGACAGCTAGAGGTTTCTGATCTTGATTATGCGGTTCTTGGACCAGCTGGGCCTTGGTTTCCCTAACAGCATTCTCTCATATAATTAATTCTTTGTTATACATGTTGCAAAGATCTCCCAAACTATTGCTTGGCTTTTAATTTTGTTTATTGTGGCTTTAGTCTTGCAAAAGTTTTATCTTTGAGGTCAATTGTATGTGTTAGCTGAGAATTTCTTTTCCACTCTAAAGTCATAAAGACATTCTCCTCTTTATTTTTTCTAACAGTTGTACAACTTTGGTTTTTACATTTAGGTCTCTCATCCATATGAAACTTAAAAATTTGTTTATGATATGATAAAGAGATATAATTTATTTTATATGGAAAGCCAGTGGTTCCAACAGAATTTATTGAATAGTCTATCCATTCCCCAGGAATCAGAAATACCAGTTTTGTCTTTCATCACATTTGCATATGTGCAGAGCTCTGTTTGTAGCATCCTTATTCTGTTTTCTTAGTGTATTGGGCCTCTTTGAAGCAAAAGTATGCTGCTTTAAGTACTATGGCTTTATATATCTTAATATTTAGTAAAGCAAGTCTCCCATCCGTTCTCCCAGAATAATTTTGATTATTTTGACCCTTTACTCCCACATATGAATTTTAGGATTGACGTTATCAGTTCTGTAAAAAAACTATGTTGGGAGTTCGATTAGCGATGCTTTGGATTTATAGATTATGTTGGGTATGAACTAACTCTTTAATGTAAAAAAATGAATTAGGTAATTGCCTAGCAGTCTAAATGCAGAAAAATTTCCATTTAGTATATAATCTAAAAATTTCCATTTAGTATATAATATATCTTTCTGAAAAATTTTTTTTAAAGATTTTTTATTTATTTATTCGACAGAGACAGAGACAGCCAGTGAGAGAGGGAACACAAGCAGGGGGAGTGGGAGAGGAAGAAGCAGGCCCATAGCGGAGGAGCCTGATGTGGGGCTTGATCCCAGAACGCCGGGGTCACGTCCTGAGCCGAAGGCAGACGCTTAACCGCTGTGCCACCCAGGCGCCCCTAATCTCTCTTTCTTACTTTGCAGTAATGGTATGTAAAACTTTATCTGTTGTCATGGTCAATGCCTAACATAAAGCTTCTCTCAATAAATATTTGTGGAATTAATGATTGGACCATCTGTAGACATTTGTGCTAGATATTTTGTAACTTAGAATGTGTTTTGGGAACTGTATGTCATAGGTATAAATTTCCCAAATTACAAATATGTTCTTCATGATTTAGCGTGGGATTCTAGTCACTCAACAAGAATGCCTAATTTGTAATTACTAAAGCTGCACCAAGTCAACATTTTACATTTTGTATGGGCCCATATTTGTGATCATAGTATCATTTCTGCGTATTTGTTGAGGATGACGGAGTGAGTTGTATCTTCAGATTTAATTATTTTAAACTACTTTATTGAAGTATGATTGAATGCAAAATCTGTACATATTTAATGTATAACTTGATGAGTTTGGAGATGAATACACATTCTTGAAACCATCACCACAGTCTATGCCATAAACATGTCCACCGCCTCCAAGTTTCCTCTTGCCTTCTTTATGTGTAATAAGTATTATTATTTTGTGACAAGACCACTTTTTAAAAAAGATTTTATTTATTTTGAGAGAGAGAGTGAGAGCATGAGCAGGGGGTGGGGGACGAGCAGAGGGAAAGGGAGAAGCAGACTCCCTGGCTGAGCAGGGAGCCTGATGCGGGGCTCGATTCCAGGACCCTGGGATCATGACCTGAGCCGAAGGCAGATGCTTAACTGACTGAGCCACCCATGTGCACTGAGAAAACTTAACGTAAGATCCACCTTCCCACTAAATTTTCAAATATACAGTACAGCACTGGTTTTTTTTTTTTTTAAAGATTTTATTTATTTATTTGACAGAGATAGAGACAGCCAGGGAGAGAGGGAACACAAGCAGGGGGAGTAGGAGGAAGAAGAAGGCTCATAGCAGAGGAGCCTGATGTGGGGCTCGATACCAGAACGCCAGGATCACGCCCTGAGCCAAAGGCAGACGCTTAACGACTGTGCCACCCAGGCGCCCCAACAGTACAGCACTGTTAACTATAGGCACTATGCGGCACAGCAGATCCTTAGGACTTATTCTGTATAATTAAAAAATTTTTTTTCATTTATTTATTTGAGAGAGAGAGAGAGCACAAACAGGGGGAGGGGCAGAGGGAGAGGGAGAAGCAGACTTCCACTGAACAGGGAGCCCCGACATAGGGCTCAATCCCAGGACCCTGAGATCATGACTTGAGCAGAAGGCACATGCTTAACTGACTGAACCACCCAGGCACCCCTTTTCTGTATAATTGAAACTCTTTACACTTTGATAATACCTCCCTGTTTCCCCCTCCCACCAGCCCCTGGCAGTCACCATTCTACTCTCTGCTTCTAAGAGTTCAACTATTTTAGGTTCTTCATATAAGTGATATGATGTAATGTTTATTTGTCGTCCTGTGTCAGGCTTAGTCGGTGTAATGTCCTCCAGGTTCATCCATGTTGTTGCAAATGGCAGAATTTTCTTTTTTTTAAAGCTCAATAATACCCTATTGCATGTATATACGATATTTATTTATCCATCCAATGATAGGCATTTGGATTGTTTCCACTCTTGTTTATTGTGAATAATGGTGAACATGGGGGTGCAGATATCTCTTTAAGATCTTGTTTTCATTTCCTTAGGATATATACCTAGAAGTGATGTTGCTGGATCATATGGTAGTTCCATTTTTTAATTTTTTGAAGAACCCCCATGCTCTTTTCCATAGTGGCTGCATCATTTTACATGCCCACCAGTAATGAGAAAAGTTCCCTTTTTTCCATATCCTCACTAACATTTATTCTCTTTCACCACCTTGGTTAAATTTATTCCTAAGTATTTTTTTCTATTTATGGCATTGTAAATGGGATTGTTTTCTTTATTTCTCTTTCTCATTTTTCGTTGTTAGTGTATAGAAACATAACTGATTTTTGTATATTGATTTCTAGCCAGCAATTTTGCTGAATTCAGGACTGCCATAACAAAGTACCAAAAACTGAGTGGCTTAGAATGATAGAAATTTATTGTCTATAAGAACTCCTTTATTTTTTTGACAAGTAGTTGAGCTGATTTGAATTCAGTCTAATGGGACCATGTGATAGAGAAATAAAACGAGGCATTTCTTTGTTGATTATGTCCTTTGTTGATATGACCAAGGAAATCAGTCTTTAAAAATTCCTTAAGGCATTTTCATTTAATTTAGGGATCAAATTAGAGGTCGAAGAGGCCATATTTAACCTCAATAGTCTCTGTGTTTTGTTATCTGCTTTAATTTGAATTTAGAAGTGATTGGACACAGGAGGCCATTAGATGCATGACTACACATTCTGATTTTGTGACTTCGTGTTGAAGTCTGATGCTTGAAAATAAGTTCACTGTAAGCTTTGGATATGAGATTGTAGTACACATGTATCCTTCCTTTATCGTTTGCTCATTACCCGAATCCTTTCTTCCTGTGTTTGGGTAATCTCCTCTGTCCCCACTCTGAATCTTATTAGGAGGCTGAGCTGCATCCTACTACAGAAGCTGAAGGTTCCCAGTCCTTCCTAGCCTTCACTGAAGCTTAGGACTCTCGAGGACCTCTCTGACTGCAGTGCTGCAGGAAGACTAGAAGCTGTAGTGACAGTGGTGGCAGCCGGTGTTTGCTCAGAGCTGTGCTAATGAAGAAAGGCTGTGTTTGGTGGCAGAGCCAATGGTGTCTTCCCCATACCAACCATGTGGCATCCTTTTGTATGCTGCTCCTGGCTGCACAGTTTCAGCAAGGCTTTCGTGTTGCCATGCACCATATTCATGGCTGGCCTTTGAACCTGGTTCTTCAGTCATTGTGGTGAGTCTGAGATAAATAAATTCGTTTCCCTGCTTAAATCAGTCAATAACAACTGTTTCAGTGTTCAGCTAAGAACCTTGACATATACAGGAATGTTCAGCATTTAACTGATCCACCTATAATGAAATGTTAGATGGAGGGACCAAAGTAAATTGCTCAGAGCTGGGTTTGTCATGAAGACTAGTCCTGTAGTTCAGCTTCTTTGCTGGCTTTGACTTGGACTCTTTGGGTCATTTTCTAAGTCTTATTTATTTATTCAACAAATATTGGTTGACTGCCTGTGTATGAGTTTCCTATGGCTGTTGTAACAAATTACCAAAACTTGGTGCTTAAAGCAACACAGATTTATTCTCTTACATTTCTGAAAGCCAGAAGTTAAAAATTAATTTCACTGGGCTGAAGTCAAGGTTTGGGCAGGGCTGTCTCTTCTGGAGTCTCTAGGGGAGAATGTGTTACCTTGTCTTCTCTAGCTTCTAGAAGCTGCGTCATTCCAACCTTTTGCTTGTGATGTCACATTGCTTTCTCCTCTTCTGTAGTCAGATCTCCCTCTGCCTTCCCTCTTATATGCATATTGTGATTACATTTAGGGCCCACCCAGATCATCCAGGATAATCTTCCCATCTCAAGATCCTTAACTTAATCACATTTTCAAAGTGGCTTTTGCCAATAAGGTAACATTCACAGGTTCCAGAGATGAGGACCTAGGTGTCTTTGGGGGCTATCACTCAGCCTACTACACTCTGCTATGTACTATGCATTGGGAATACAAGGTGAGAAAGATAAAGATTTGATTTGCACTTCTGGTGTAGATGGGGTACACACATTTAAATAAAAATTACAGAAATAATTCTGCAAGTTCACTTACAATAAGTGCTCAGAGGAGAAATACAAGATGGGAAGAGAGAAAATAATGGACTGATTGCCAAAGTCTAGGGAGGCCATGGAAAATTTTGCTAAAAATTAACATTAGCTAACACTACATGCAGGTGCTATATTCAGTGGGCTACATATATTCATTAATTTGATCATCACCACTACCTATGAATACCTATGTTTTTTATGTTTTATGATCTCTACATGAATAACCTGAAACACGGATACTGTAAGTAACCTGCTCAAGGGTCTGTGCCTACTAACTAGCAGAGCAAGCAACATTTAAAGCAGTCCTTAAATGGAGTAGGTTTTGGTTGTTTTGCTTGCCTCCCATTATTGTGTTAGTTGTGTCCTAATTTTCTTTGGAGGAATCTGCCCCCTCGTTGGACTCTGCCCTCCCCTGGTAAGGGCTGGCCACATGCTGCAGATAAAACAAAACAAAACAAAACAGAACAAATAGCTGAAGATGATCCACCTTCCAGAATAGTCTATCAGTTCCTGCCATCTTAACTGCTTAGGCTTCCCAGGCTTCTGTTCTTTTCTAGTGGTGTTTTTAAACTACTTTTTTTTTTGTAGTCTTTGATTGGGTGAGCTACTTCCTATCTTCCCAATAAATTCACTTCCTGCCCAAGTGTCTGCTGGTTTCTAACAATAGAGAACAAACTGAGGGTTACTGGTGGGTGGTAGGTGTGGGATGGGCTAAATGGAGGTTGGGGATTCAGGAGGGCAGTTGTTATAATAAACACTGGGTGTTCATTGCAACTGACGAATCACTAAATTCTACTCCTGAGGCCAATATTACACTAAAGGTTAACTAACTAGAATTAAATAAAAATTTGAAAAAAAGTGTTTCTGCTGGTTTCTGCTGCTTACAACCAAAGTGCTCTTGGAACAGAAGTAATTAGCCAGGTGAGGATGAGAGGAGGCAGGAAATTGCAAGGCAGAGGGAAGAGTGTGAACCTGAGATGATGAGTTGCTTATACAATTTCTGAGGAGCTGTGAGGGAGCCATGTGGCTGGAGGTAATGAGTGAGGTGGAGAGTGAAATGAAATGAAGTTCAAAAGCTTGGCAAGAGCCAGATGTATAAGCACATGCCATGTGAGTACGTGGGGATTTATCTTTTTTTTAAAATTTTATTTATTTATTCATAAGAGAGAGAGAGGGAGGGAGTGTGAGCCAGGGGGAGGGGAAGAGGGAGAGGGAGAGAGAGAGAGAATCTCAGGCGGACTCCCAGCTGAGCACAGAGCCTGGCATGGGGCCTGAGATCATGACCTGAGCCGAAATCAAGAGTCAGACAATTAACCAACTGAGCTACCCAGGTGCCCCTGGGGCTTTACCTTAAGCGTAATACTTTATTGTTTTTTTTTCCCTATTTTAAAGCAAGACAGTTATAACTAATGTATTTTGCCAGCTGGACTCAGTGGCGTACAAGCAGAAAGCAACTGTATTCTTTTTTACCACTTTGTTAAACTTGCTCCACTGAGTTATCTTTCCCTAGATTCTGGTTGAGATCTTGGCTAAGGAGCATTCCTTTTCTGGTCCCTCTTAGATATGAGTAAGTTATCTCTTTTCTTTTAGGTTGTGAGATGTCTAGTTCAGTCTAATATCAAACTCCACATTTTCATCCGATTATAAAGTTCTCTCTTTCTCTTAGCCAAGGCCTAAAGCAGGCTTCAAACCTGCTTTTGGAAAGATGTGGCCATCTGCTTCCCCACGTTGCTTTTCTCCCCCTTCTTGCCTACTGATTGGGCGCTCCCTCTGGGTTCTCCAGGATTGGAGGTAGGGGAGGGACGAGGCTATCCCTTTCCTGAGAGCTCTCTTTAGCGTTCCTGTAGTTTCCTCATTGTCAACAGTGCTTTTCTTGCTGGGCACTAACCATTTCCCTCACCCCTACTTCCAATCCCTAACTTCTGCCAGTTCACGTTTAGTCTCTTTCTGCTGGGCTCATCCTCAACCCCAAGTGGTCATTTTGGATGAAACCCTTTGCAAGATGACTCAGGGCTGCACAGCCTGCAGGAGGCAGGCTCACTGTCTCACTAAACAGGAGTGCAATTGCTTGTGAAAAGCCTCACCTACTTTCCAGTCTGCCTTTAGGCTGGCCAGATCCTTGTTTTCAGTTAACTGCCTTTGTGTTCTCTCAGATCCTGGGGGCCAGTGCCAAGCTCTTTAGATGTTTCTTCTGAAGCTACCTCACACGTGGAAATACCCCATGAACCATCGAGCTTTCCTTATTAATCCTGGATTGGCTGATCGAGCCTATTGGGCTGAGATTGGCAAGCCTCACTCTGGACAATCTTCTTAGCAAACCTAGGCCTTGCTCTATAATGCTGTAATTGGCATCTATTGTTCTGAACCCTGGGGCTTCAGTGCAACCTGAGACAATAGAAAAGTGCCATTTTAATATTCTCTAGAAAAGAGATATGATCAGATGCCCCGTATTTGCATGATTTTAATGAATACAGGCTCTGGTCACATTACTTTCCCAGCGCCCATATAAAACAAAACACTGAGCATTCTTGTATAAAAAAATCAGAATATTTTGTAAATCCGACCAGATTTGGATTTCTTTGCCCTAGACAGTATTAAATTAGTCAAACACCTCTGTGCTCAATATTCTATAGGAAATGTGGGACCCTTTCTTTTGGTTAAAAAAAAAAAGACAACCAGCTGTCAAACACTTGAACGTGGACCAAACATTTAAATATTCAGTAGAAATTTGGATGTATTGTATAAAGCACTCAGCAAAGTGGAAAGCCTTCTGACCACTTTCAAAATAATCCAAGCAAACAGCAATTAGGGATATATTCTACTTTTTTCCATTTGTTCATAGCTCACCAGGACATAACGTGAGCTCCCATGCATATTGGAAGGGAAATGGACAGCACTTTGATTGTTCCGTACTTTGATATGTGACTGTCAGGGTTGCAAATAATGTGCCTGCAAAAGAAAATTGCCTCCTGGTGCACCTGAAGATGGAATTTTAAAAAATGTTTCTTCCTCCTTCCCTTTCTCTTTCCATTTACTCAGCATTACGTGACTCTGTTGTTAAGCACCTGAGGAGAAAAAGGAATTGTTTATGGTGGCTCCAATGGGATAAGTCTGACCAAGGAGGAAGTAGGCAGCATAGCAAAGAAGTGTTTCCAACATTTATTTAGTATATATTTATTAAGCACCTATTGGGCACAAAGGACATAAAACATGATGACTGCCTGCTAGAAGCTTTTAATCTGGTTGTGAGGATAGGATGTACATGCACCATAACTTACATTCAAGGTTTGTAATATTGAAAGCAGAGACCTCCCATTCTGTGAGCCTGCAAAAGGCAAAGCTACAGCCAAGAAAGTAGTAGGCGCTACAGAGGGAGAGGTCTGGGTTAAACCTAGGGTTCTAACAGAACTGACCAAAGATGGGTTGGACCACCTGATGTGAAGGTGAGTTTCTTGTCCTCCAAGGTATTTCAGCCAATCTGGATGAGCACTTAGCAGGAGCATTTGTAGAGGGCATTATTGCATCTGAGGAGTGGTTATTCTAGATGACCTTTAAAATACTCATATGACTTTATGATGCCTTGATTTTGTGAGTCCATAAGACAGTGAGCATGCATGGGCTCATCGATGCTCAGGAAAGAATTTATTGAGGTTGAGGCATGAAGGAAGGAACAGATGTGGGACAGGAGAAGGGAGGGAGGAGGGAGGTCCAGGCAGAAGAAATACTATGGAATTAATGAAAGGTCTGGAGCTTTTTCTTGTCCATATTTTACAAGAGGAAACTACATTATCCCTAACCACATTTAAGGGAAGGTTGCACAGGAGTTTAAGAAACAATATCTTAATGAATGTCTCTCTGCTTTGGAAAATTCAGAATAGTTGACCGATAAAATCAAGCTTGAGGGATGAGCTAGGGAGTTTGTCCAGTTCACTTAAACAAAATTTTGCTGAGTGTGTACTGTGTTGCAGGCATCAGGCCCTGGGAGTGCAGAGATGAAAAGAGACACAGTTTCTTCTTTTGAATTGCTTATTGTGGAACAGGAGCTTTTAAAGAGTTCATCCCAAATGTTTCCCAATGAAGACCTACATTTAATGTCCCCAAAGTTTTATGATCACTTTAATAATAGCTGTATTTATTGAGCACCTTCTAAGTGCGAGACACAATGTTAGTCTTTTTCTAGTTCTCATGACAACACTTCAATGTAGATATTATCTCTAAAGAGAAAATTGAAGCTCAGAGAGGCCAAGTATATTGCCCAGCCATTAGTAAGTGGCTAACTGAAAACTCAAACAGTCACTAAATTGATTGTATATCATGTTCTAGATGCTGTACTGATGCGGGACACACAGCATCTTATGCAGTCTTCACACCACTGGAGAAGAGCCATCCTACTGTCACTCCAATTTTATGGTCAAGAAAACAAAGGCCAATACAATTAAATTGCCCAGAGTCACATATGGGTTGGATGTTTGTATTATGAATTCGATATTTATATCCTTCTCAAATTTATGTGTTGAAATCCTACCCCCTAATGTGATGGTATCAATAATAGGTGGGGTCTTTGGGAGGTGATTAAAGTCACAAGGGTGGAACCCTCATGAATGGGATTAGTGACCTTAAAAAAGATACCCCAGAGAGTTCCCTTGCCTTTTCTGCCATGTGAGGATGAAACATGAAGACAGACACCTAATGAACCAGGACCTCACCAGACATGGATTCTGCTGGTGCCTCCACCTTAGACTTCCCAGCTTCCAAAGCTGTGAGAAAGACATTTCAGCTGTTTATAAGCCCCGCAGTCTATAGTATTGTTAAAGGAGCCTGAAAGGACTAAAATAGTCCGTCAGCACAGACCAAAGCCTATATTTGGCCCAGCGTGCTTGGTTCCAAAGCTGATGGTCTTTAACCGCTGTGCCACGACACTTCCTCTCCTCTCTCTGCTATGGAGGCCATGGCTCCCCCCACCCCCTGGCTCTGCTTTCCTCCTCCCTTTACCAAAAAACAGAGTGAATGACAAAACCATTTTGAGCATTTTCTTGAAAGGCCAGGAGTGAACTTGACTGGAGGAGAAATTCCCATTAGAATTCTGAGGCTCAGTGTACAGCAGTGGCACCAGGGAGGTAAAAATGCCATACTAATTAGGCAATTACTGAAACTCATGATTAAAACATGAGGTTGCCTTTCTAAGAGAATCCCTGGAATAAGTGGTATTCTTCATTTTGCCTTGGAGCCTGGTCGATCAGCGTCTAAGAAATTCACCTTCTTCTGCTGGAGAAATGATGTGGGAAGCAAGGACCGTTTTATCCATTATCTGTTGGGACCTGAAAACAACCCTTTGGAGATAAATGGGGGAGAATTTGGTTTGGGATTTTAATGGCCAGTTAATCAGATCCCTCATTCTTTTGAGTCCTATATGGTGTGCAAAATATATACAAAAGTCAGGGATTCCAATTTCAGGTGGATTGCTTGGATTGGATCTCAGGTCTTGGATCTGTGCCCAAATGCCTTTCCTTATAACCGCCTCCCCCCCACCCCGCACCACACACACACACATACACCCCTGCTCCAGCTGGACCTTGGGGCTCTGCATTTAGGAAGGGTTGGGCTTACAGCCAGCTGAACAGAGAAATGTAGTTGCTTCACACAAGATGAATGCAGGGAATCTAGGAGATACACCAGGAGGTGTTTTATTGACAAAATCACAGGGAGAGGGAGCATTATGATTTCACTACAGTACCTGATCTTGTTCTTTGAATCCATTGCCCTCTCCTGATTTGACAGATAGAAAATTGGAGGCTTGGAGAAGTTAAAGTTTTGGAAGTCATACATAGCATGCCAGTGGAAGTGGGCTTAGAGCTCAGGGGGTCAGACCCTCCCTGTTACAAATGTGCCAGGTGCCTCACAGAGAGGGAATGTGACTCGTCTAAGATCGCACTGTCAGATCTAGACACTCAGGTCTTCAGACTCCTTCTGGGGCTCTTGCTGGTGCCTCACAGATTTCTCCTTTCCAACACCGTGACCTTTGTGCTCTTGGCTTGTGAGTGTGGTCTTCTGGATTCCAGTCCTGCCCCTGAGCCTCTTTCCTCAACTCAGAGAGGAGGATGATAGAAAGAATGTCTGCCCCTCAATGTTCTTGTGAAAACCAAATGCATATGGGTCTGTGCAGATGCTTTGTGATTGTAGCACACTCTACAGATATTGGACTATTGTTTTGGAGACTGTCACTCTCACTTCTATCCTCTCAGATGTGCCCCTTTTGAGCCAAGTGGGACACAGTTGGCTCAGGAGGTAGCTGAGCTACTGGAAGAACAATGGTGCAGTGTGGTGGTTCTCAATACTGGCTGCACATGAAAATCACCTGGAGAGTTAAAAAAAAAAATACACCTGGGCATTATCCCCAGACCAATTAAATCACAGTCTCTGGAGGAGAGGCTACTCACTGATCTATTTTTAAAGCTCCTCAGCTGTCCTGATATGTAGAAAGGTGGACAGCCACAGCCTCAGTGACCTCGCACTTCTGTTTAATAGCAGTGACACTCTCTTGGAATATAGATGGGTGATTGCATTTCCCAGTGGATCATCTGTCTTTTAATTTTGGAAACCTAAATCCAAGCCTCATTGGAGTCTTGTGTGAGCCTCTTCACATTACTTATGACAGTTCTTTACCTGTGCATAGGGGTTGCCCTCTCTTGATGCCATTTAATTTTTATAATAGCCCTGTAAGGTCAATAACTATTGGCCTCATTTCACGAAATGGAAAAATGGTGTTCCTACCCAACACTGCATGGAAGCAAATAGCTGTCTCTGCTGCTCTTTAGAAGAGAACCTCATACGAAGTGGGTCGGCCAGAAGCTGATGTTTATTCCCCACTCTGATAATGGCAACTTCCCATTTGGGAATTCATGGAGAACATCCCTTTTGATCAAGTAAGCTTGTTGTTAACACCCAACCAGACCCGCGGTCAACAGTTGTGAAGGTTGTGCACTATCCAACCCTAAGAAGTGCCAATTGCATTACGTTTGTGTGATGGTACCCCCAGCTCAAGGGCAGGACCCAGGCTGGGTGGCTGCTCGTACCTGCATGTACCAAGAGGGGCTGTCTGGATCTGGAGACTCTCTCTCTGATAAGATCTAAAAGATGCTGGAACAATCCCCAAATCCTGCCCTTCCATTTTAGGTCAGATGCTAAAACAACATAAAATCAGTGTGTGATCTATTTCTTTAACATTATCTTCTCCAGGCTTTTTCATTTTAAATGCACATACCCTTAGGAAAAAGAAGCTATTTTAGGCTCTTAAATGGATCTTCTCTTATATGTTTAAGAATTAGTAATTCATGTAGGATAGGGGTTTACGTTTTTCAAACTGTCTTCACACTGCCTTCTGTGATGTAGGCATTGTTCTTCCCAGTTTACACAGGAGCCAACCATGGTTCAAAACGGTCACTGTCTTGACCCAAACTGAACTCATTGTTTGTTTGTTTCTAGATCTAAGACTTTTCCAGTCCCCTACTGATGAGAATAAGGTTTTATTTTTATTGTCCTTGACTACATGCTTTTCAGAAATGTGTGCATCAGAACAAACATTTGTTCGAGATGGTCCCGATGCTGCAGTCCTGTCAGCACTCAGGAGGGCCCTGTAGGGTAACTTTTCCAGTTCGGATGTGACTTCACTTGAAATCATTTATACTCTGTTTCCTAAGTAAGAAACTTTGCATGGTTGATAAGTTTCTTTTTTAAATTAGTATGAAGGCTGGGGTAATGGTATATATTAAAATATCTTAGGTTTCATTGCAAAACTCGTGAATAGGAACATGGCTAGACTATTTATTCAATTAACTTCCTTTTTGAAAATATAATCTCTGCTCAGAGAAATCCAATATTTTTATTCATAGAATATAGGCAGTAAAGAGTATGGACTTTGGAGTCAGGCCTGATTTCAGATAGACTTCTCTTTACTGGTGTCTTTGTGATTTGAAGTAAGTTGTGGGGCATCACTTAGTCTCAGTTCTCTCATCTGTAAAATGGGTTAATTAGACTTATCTTGCAGGATAATAAATCTAAAGCATAGAGCACGTAGAAATTCCTCAAAAATGTTAATTTATTTACATTGTTCTTGCATTGAGAATCTGTTAGTCTCATTATGAGAGTTAGTTTCATTACTGTAATATAATTAGATTGCTGAAAAGAAAACCCTGGGTAGATGGGCTTTAGCAATGTTCATTTATTCATTCACTAATTCAGTTACAAAGAGTGATCTTTCTAATACACAGAACTTATTTCTGGTTCTTCTACCTAAAGCTTGTCAAAGGCTCCCCATGACCTACAAAATAAAGCCCAAATCCCTTAGGCTGGTATTCCATACCTTGCAACTCTCTGTCTTATCTCCTCCTCCCTCTTCCCCATCTGTGCTCCCCTGAATGACGTCCTTCCTTGGATTTGGTGTGCTATTTCATGCTTCTGTGCTCCCTTATTGTGCAATATCCTTCCCATGACTTTTCACTTGCCAGACTGTACAGTTCTTTCTGTCCTCAAGGCTCTCCTCTTCAGAGAAGCTTCTTCTGATTTGTCTCCTTTCCCAAACACAACTCATCACTGCCTCTTTTGTCTTGTCCCTGTATTTAGCACATCGGTTGGCTATGGCAAGTTCTACAACCTCTCTAGACTGTAAGCTCCTACAGTGGACCAGTATCTTCATCTTTGGTGTTTGGATCCTGGCACAGTACCTGGCATAGAGCAGCTGTGGAGAGACTTTAACTGACCGTAACGAAGCAGTGTGCTTAGCGTTTTACTAGAGGTATGCATGAGAGGCTCCGGTCGTTCAGGGGAGAAAAGCTCCCAGCTCCTGAGCATACCAGCTATGTGATCTGGGGAAATTCTTTAACTTCTAGGAGCCTCAGTTCCTTTATATAGATGACAAAGTAATAAATAGTACTTACTTAATAGAGCTGTTGTGAAGATTAAATGTAAATCTTTAATGCACTTGAAGCACTTAGAATAGTGTATGATGTGAAGTATCTGGAAAACTGTTGGCTAGTATAGCTATTATTTTTATTAAAAAATAAAAATTATAAAAATTAAAAGTAATTTAATTTTTCACTGTACTACAGCAAAAGCATTTTCATATGCATTAGCCTCATTTGTGCTACACAATAATTCTATGTTATTTATATTCTTCCCATTTTCCAAATGAGGCCATGGAGGTTAAGAGAAGTGAACTGATTTTTTTTTAAGATTTCATTTATTTATTTTTTAAAAGATTTTATTTATTTGAGAGAGAGAGAGCGAGAGAGCACGAGTAGGGGAGGGGCCAAGGCAGAGGGAGAGGGAGGAGCAGACTCCCTGTGAATCCTATGCAGGGCTCCATCCCAAGACCCCAGGGTCATGACCTGAGCTGAAGGCAGATGCTCAACTGACTGTGCCACCCAGGTGCCCCAACTTGTTTATTTATTTGAGAGAGAGAGAGAGAGAGAGAGAGAGAGAGAGCGTGCGCACGTGCAAGAGTGCATGCAAGCAGGGGTAGGGGCAGAGGGAGAGGAAGAGAAAATCTCAAGCCGACTCCACACTGAGTGTGGAGCCCTCAATCTCATAACCCTGAGATCATGACCTGAGCTGAAACAAAGAGTAGGACGCTTCACTGAGTGAGCCACCCATGTGCCCCAAGAAGTGAACTGATTTAAACAAGGTCACAAGGGTAGTAGATCATCAGACACCAAGTTGGGTACTCTTTCCATTCTATCATAGCTTCCTTCTTGATTCACGTATCTCTCAATGACCAACCACTGGGTCCCTAACATTTCCATCCCCTGGGGAAAAGATTTCTTTCCACAGAGGAGTTACCAGCCATGCATCATCCCTTATTAATACATCACAGCTGTGTTGCCAGATGGGTTGCGTTGTGCTGTCAGATTAGCTGGGTGGTCCCTCACAGAGCAGGAGCTAGCGTAGGCAGTCAGTCCTGGCTGCAGCTGAGGAGATGAAAAGAGTAGGTTCAGGCACTTGGGGATCCCACCCAGCAAAGGCAGGCTTGGGTGTAGTCTGCAGTGGGTGGGGAGGAGGACTTGCCGGTCTTACCTGTAAAATTGGGAGAATAATGGCTGCTTTACAGGGCTGTTGTGAGGATAACATGAGGTAACTGTAATAGGTATCATTTATTAAGCAAATGCTATCTACATGTATTACCTCAGTCCTCCCGACGACAACATGAGCTAGTTCTGATATTATCCCCGTTTTATAGCAGAGAGGTTTGTCTGCCATGTACTAGGTGGCAAAGTCAGAATTCGAGCTCTACCTCTGTGCACTGAGACAGCGTATGGAAAATGCGTGGCCAGAGAGGGATTTATTGCAAACTTTCCCTTTCAAGGCATGGAGTCTACTTTGTTTTCATAGTATTGTAGTTATTTCCTGAGAAAGGGCATCTGAAAATGTATAAGCTTCCAACCTACTAGTGAGTGCTCGAAAGAAATGAGCTGCCTTCTCTCCTAGATGGTGGGGTCTTGGAAGTGGAAGGAGAAAGGAGATGAGACAGGCAAAGTGAGACACGGACCACAGGGGATGGGTGGCTGGCAGGGAGGGGGACATGTTAACCCCCTTCCTCGCTGACCCCCTCCCTAACACAGGGTAGTTAAGACTCCCACCAAGGGGCTCAGCTAAAGCACGGAAAGTTTCCCTGAGTTTTGCTGACTTACCTGAAGCTTAATTTATAGCCAGCCAGTGAGTGGAGCTAAAGCTTCATGAGACTGCTGCTTGTCCAGCCGACCTGCTGGGGAATTCCTGCCTGAGCCTTTTCCCTCTGTGTGTGTCTGGCAAACAGTCCCACTGAGGAGCTTATCTCAGCCTGGCAGAGAAGAGGGTCACACTGCCCACTCCTTCCTCAACTTGTTCTCCTTTCTTAGCCATGGCCCTTTGCATTCTCAGGGCTAAATCCATGCAGCGTCAGCTAGGTGTTTATTAAACTCCCTAGACTGGAGAGAAATGGAGCTGAAAAGATCCTCTTTCTTATTCTCGGTGCAAAGAATGAGCACACACAGGCATTTTAACTCCGTAAGCCAGGCAGGTTGTTTAAACCAAGGGTTGCAAACTCAAATGCCTGCAGGGGCCCGATGGGAAACATTATGGAGAGAGGCTAGGTGAAGACAGTAGGGACTGGTGAGGACTGTGGCAGACTGGAAAGCACTCCTGCTTTCTCAGAAGCGGGCAGTGGCTCTCCGGCTCCAGTCATTGCAGCCTACAGGGAATGCAGGTTGAGGGTTGCCTGATTCTCTGATAATACAGGAGAAAGTGTAGAGCTGGATTTTGTGTGAACTTCCGTAATTTTTAAAACATTTTCTGGGACAAACAAAATACCTCCGTGTGCTTGTTTAGTGTGTAGGCTGCCATTTTGAGAATGCCGATTTAAGCTGTGAGGCAAAGTCTCAGCTCTGGCTACTTTTTCTTCACTTTTCCCTGCCACTTGGCCCTATTTGATTTCAGTGGAAGTCGCTGTCAGGAGACCTTGTTGTTGGTCTAGGGAAGAAGCTATTTGGGAAAACCTGAGCACAGCATTTGCTTGTCCTTTCATTTTGTCCATTTACCCTTTCACTTATTCACAACTACTGGGCAGCTATTTTAGGCACATACCATACTCTAGGGGTGCAGAGTGAACATGGCATAGCTCTCAAGGAACTCATGGTCTCAGAGGAGAGGTGAGCAAGATGGGAGCTCTTGCTGGATCAGAGTGGTTACGGCTTTCATGGCTGTCTAAAAGACACATAGGGACATGGATGACAGAATTCTTAGTTGCACTAGAGGGAATCAGGAAAAGATTTTCAGAAGATATAGGCGGTGTGAAGGTGAGAGCAGAAGGGGAGGACACTGATGGATTTGAACACCGAATGAATGGATAAAGTAGGTAACAGGTTGGGAGGGCCTTCCAAATAGGGGGAAACAGGGTGAGCTTGGGCTTAATGGTATGGTAGCATATGGTGTGTTTGGGAAATGTCAAGTCGTCTGTGTGGGGTACTGGTCTGGAGTGGCTGTGGAAGATGCTGGGGGAGTTGTCTGGGGTTAGGTTGGGAATGGCCCCATGAGCCATCCCTGCTCTATCTGATAAACTCTGCAGAGCTACCGAAGTTGTATAAACCAGGGGCGTCCCATGGTCACATCTGTTTTAGAAAGATCACTGTGGTTCCAGTGAAGCATGATTTGGAATGGCAGGTTAGGTGGGGCTCTAGAGGATCATGGGATTGGGTAGAGAGCAGACAAGGAAGGAGATCAACAAGCTAGGATAGTGGTTCTCAATCCTGGCTACAAGACCTATGGCTAAACCTATCCCAGGCTAGGTAGATCAGAATCTCTGGGTTTGAGGTCCCAGCCTTGGGATTAAAAGTTCTCTGAGTGGTTGGGCATTATGGAACAAGGAGACCATTGCCTGGTGGGGAAAACATCTCAGAGAGAGGGCTGACGTTACTGGGGCATCCTTGTGTCTCAGGCCTGGGGAGACTGTGGCCATTATCCTATTCAACAGCTTTATGTCACAGATGAGTACCTGAGGCCCTGAAGGAATATTTGTTGCTACATCAGATAAGGAACCTTCAAAAAATTATTACTTTGTGTTGGAAGGAGTCTGGGGTTTGAAGCTAAATGACTCTGGTTTAAATCCTGCCTGGGTTACTCTCATTGGCTATCATCTGTCGGACAAGTCATTTGACCTCTCTCAACTGCATTTCCTTATCTTTAAAATGGAATTAATAATACCTGTCTTTGAAAGTTGTGGTGGGGATTCACATTTGTAAAATGCCTAGCACTGTGCTAGGTAAATGATCAGTAAATGCTACTACTGCCCCGATGATTATAGTTATAAAGGACCAACTCCACGGTCAGCTATGGTTTCTGGACTGTTCTGCTAAGAAGACTCAAGTAATATGATGGTCGGCAGCAAGGGGAGGGGGAGGTTATCAAAAAGGGTTCTTATGAGAGCTTTATTTTGAGCAGAGAGGAAATGGAAAGAACAGGTGAGATTGAACATCCCTTCCCTAACTGATCCCCTACACTGAATTTTTTAAAGCATGTACTATTAGCTATTATTCTATGCTGCCTTCTCATGCAGAACTGTTTCTGTTTTTCAAAAAATAATATTATTTAAGACCCACAGAAGTTAAAAAAATGGTCCAGAAGTTTTCTGTGTAACCATCACCAAGCTTCCCCCAGTGATGATAATATCTTACAATAACCATAGTTGTGTTATTTTTTTTTACAGAGCTATACCTACACTCCTGTTGTTTTCTACTCCTCTCACTGTACGTAATAGTCTGTATACTTTCCTTTATCATACATTCATGGTAAGTATGCATTCAGTGTCTTGATATCCCACACTCTAAACCATTTCCTTACTGTTGGACATCTGACAGTATTCCAACCAAATCCATCGGTTGTTTCAGCTGTTTTGCTATGGTCCTGCTGGTGAGCATCTTTGTGTATAAGGCCATTGCCATATTTGGGATTATTTCATTAGGATAGATTACCGAAGGTGGAATTGCTGGGTTAGAGAATCTGAACGGGTGAAAGATTTTTGATACCTATTTATGGCATCTGCTGAAAGGGAGCTGCCCGAAATGAACTAGAGAGGGGGGTGCTCCAGAAGTTGAGAGAGGGACTCCAAAGATGACCTTGAACAGAAAAGGCTCTAAGAGCCCTGGCCAGTGCCTGCAGCAGGAGCTAGAGCAACAGAACCCTACTGAGACTCAATCACACAGCACCCTGTCTAATCCCGGCTGAGAAGCCCTGGGCCCGGGGGTGCTTTGCAGTTCCTGACATGGCTGCCTGCTCAGGGCCACTGCTGAGACTTGCCTGTAATCTACTGTACCAAGCTCTGGGCTCTTTTTTCCTTCCCCGTTTCAGGCCATTTCACTGAAATCTGAGTAAATGATTGATCACTTTAAAACAAGGAACAAATGGACTTGCTGGGCAATCAGACCTCCTTCCAGCCAGTGCGCATTTGTGCACCCAGTGGTGGGTGCAATGTCATCAGCATGCAATGGTTGGAATTTGCTGTGCTGTGACAGGCAGAACAGTCCGGGTGGTTTGTCTGGGCTGCAGTTAAAGGCCGAACAGGAGCACTCTCAGAGTAAGGATTGGATATCTGGTCTCTTATCGAGGGCTGAGTTCCCATGCAGGTGATGGGGCCACAGGGACAAGTGCTGAGGTGGCGGGAGGAGAGTGCAAAGTGAATTGGTGACTAATTCCTCAGCATGGGCTAGAACCTAGCACTTACTTGTTTCCTGTACTGAAAATAACGACAGTCTTTTACTCATGAATAGAAATGAACTGCAAATTGTGTCCAGCACCACTGCATTTGTTCAACACCTACCATGTGCCAGGCATTGTGATAGGTGTTTTACACATGTTAGCTCATTTAATTCTACATCAATGTTCATCTCTGTTTCAGGGATGAACCCCTGAGGGTCAGAGGGGATTATAGCTCGGAGGTGCCAGGGATTGAATTCAGGTCTCGGTCTTTTTGTCCTTGTTGCCCTGTTTGCTATTACCCATGATAGGCTAATCATTGCATGAGTGCTCTTAAAAAAAATCCAGCCTTGTTTTCCATTAACAGCTGCTGCTTACCAAAAATCTGTGCTCCTCTCTCCTTCTTAAGCACATTGGTTGATCATATCTCCCAGACTTCTTTGCACGTAGGTGTGGTCATGTGATTGAGTTCTGTTCAGTGGAACACTAGCAGAAGTGATAGGCATCACTTCTGGGTACTTTTCTCCTTTGGAATGGAGATTTTCCTTGGGGTGACAGGATCCACATGTATGTAGTTTCTGTTAGTGGTTGTCTGAATGACTGTGTTGAGCAAAACCTTAGTCCCCATCCCTACTCATAACCCATCCACTTGCCCATGTGGTTATATAAATAGCATGTGAACTTTTTGGGTTAGCCATCAGACCTTTTTTTGGACCTATTTTTACAGATATTAGACTACCCAAATAACACAAAAGACCAACTTTTTTATTTTTAAAATTCTAGACAATCCAGCAGGGCTCTTCAAAGTAAGGATTGGGAGTAGGTCAGAGGGATTTACAGATGGAGCAAGGATGGGGTGGGTATCCTCTTGGTTTGTTTAATGAGGGTTTCAGGGCACTGCAAGCCTAACGAACTCCAAGTTATAGAGAAAGCAAATGAAAGTCCTGTGTCTTTGTTCAGAGATCAGCCTATTTTTTTCTCATATAAGGAAGTGTTCCCAGGAATAGTAACAGATTTCTGTCCCCATTTGGTGAATCACAGTTTTATTTGGTGGTAGTTGGCACTAAGGTTATGTCAGATCGTGATAATCACAGGATTTCCTTAATTTCTGTCTAGAGGATCCCAGAACTTTCCTTGACCCCATGTCTCTTGAAGAACTATCTGCGGTGTTGAAATGGAGTCAGGATGCACTTTGGGATGTCTGTGAATTCTCTTGTTGCTCTAGAATCTGGTAGATGAAGTGGTCTACCCAGAGAAGGAGATGGTTTAATGAGCTGAGGCGTCATTAGAGTTAGAGTCATAGGGTTGGGTATGGTGAAGGCTTTCCTGTGAGGCAACTCAGGCTCCATCCAGGGGCCTGGCTGGAGTTCTTTTTGTATACCTTAGCAGAAAGGCTCACAGTTAGGGGGCTACACCCAACCTACAGTAGATAGGAGGAAATGGAAGAAAGATTAGTTCTTCCCTTTGTTTCTGCTTGTCCTTTGGTGTTCAAGACAGTGTTGGTGGGAGTAGTGATGGATGATGCAATAAAGAGAGGACCAGAGGGTATGCAATACTAATTATATGGAAAATTTTTGAAGTAGTTTGTTGAGGGCATAATGATAATTAAATAATTTCAGTTTTTAATGTCCATTATTATAACATATCTAGTTTTTCCAGGAATATACTCAAATGTTATTATACTACTAAATATTTCCCGATAGCATCCCTCTTCCTCATCCCCCACAGGCAATTGGTTGTGTCCTCATGTATGTAAGTAAATAGATCTATTAAAACACATAGCAAATTAATTGATTATTCAATTAATTTATTGACTCACCAGAAGTTTATTGAACACCTACTCTTTGTCAGGCACTGCAGAGGACATCGGGGATACAACAATGATTTCGATGCGGGTAACTCACAGCTTGGTAGCGGAAACCAGAAGTGAATCAGCACTTACACGACTTACGTATGCACAGGTGAATTGAGGGTTGGTAGGACAAGAGTCCAAATCACACTGCAGGTGGTGCCCAGGAATCCTCCTGGCAGTGAAGACACCAGCATCAGTTGTAATAAGCCCATTAGGAGAATTGGGAAATGGCTGGGCAGAGGAGTAGCTGTTCAAGGTGGGAGGAGTAGCTAAGCCATGGAGGTGAGAAAGATCACAATGCATTTCAAACACTATTAAGTGATTTCGTTGGAGATGAGTATGGGGGAAATTTAAGCAACTCTTTGTAATTATTTGGTTTTTGTGTCTGTCTCTTCTTGCTAGTTTTTGAGTTCAGGGATCATGCTTTGTATATCTTTATAACCCAGTATCTGGAACACCAAGGGCATCAGTAAGTTTTTGCTGAATGAATGAGAGCTGGCTGATGTTGAGTCACTCACATCTGCTGGTCTCAACTCTCAGAACTGCTGGTCTGTTGTTCATCCCTATAGGCTATCAAAACAGGATGGGCATGGATCCCTCTAGCTATGAAACAGCTGGAGGCTTCTTTGCAAATCACAAAAAAAGGAGCACTAAATATTTAATGCTTAAAAGTTAAATATTATTATAAAAGTAATTTAATATAAATGGCTTTCAGCAAATCCTTATCCATATTTCATGACTACAATGGGCGTCTGCGTTCTAATGTTTGTGAACAATTAATTTTAATGGTTACGAACTCTCAATTTCCCTCTATTTTTCTCCTTACCAGACCCCCAGGTCTATCAGGAAAGTGAAGAGCTAGACACATTGGATGTCACTGTGGACAGAAAGAGACACAAAACTGTGAGTTGAGGTCTCCAAATGACAAGTTAATAGGCATTTGGGAGTTGCTAAGTGGTACATAAGCTGTGATGCTGTAAAACCCTGAAATATAATGTTAACTTGTGACACAATGCCTTTATTCTCCTACTGAACAGTTCCACAGAGTTAGGCGTCTCCTCCTCTGTGATTTCATAGTAACTTCATTATATTTCCCGAGAGCAATAATAATTGTGAGGATGATTCTCATTTACTGAGTACCTACTATGTGCCAGAAGCCACACTGAGACTATTTCTATTCTGTTACATGAACCATGGAAAATTGGCATTTTATTCTCATTTTTCAGGTAAAAAAAAACTGGGGCTAAAAGAATGAAGTTGCTTGGGTTCATGTAGTATAGTGTTGTTTTTGTCTCTCTGGATTGTGAGTTCTGCATCAGTAGGGAATCTCATATTTTCTCCTGGAGTGAACGGGATAAGAGTACTCAATAAGTGTTTGTTGAATGAATAAATGAATGAAGACCAAAATCAGTGTTATGAAATTATTATGATATTGGACACTTGCCATCTCACAAAGATTTTAATAGAAGATCCCTTCTGAGGTGGCAGAAATGGTTGATTTTCTCAAATGCAAAGGTCTCCAAACTGCAGATATTCTCTTGGTACTTTGCGGGAGTTTGGAGTACAAAAGTGAGCCCTGTATCTTCCTCACCTGTAGCCTTTAGTGTGGAAGCTTCCATTTTGGCCGCAAGGTGGAGGAGGGCTGTAGAATTGCATGATTTTCTAACACTTGCATTATATGTTGTGGGAAAATACTCTTCTTTAATATTCTACACCTGCACCTTCTTTGCCTTGGATAAATATATCATAGATTGATGCATAACATATGCAAAGTTATGCAAATATAGTCAATCCTTCCAAAGTAGTCACTGGGGTCACACAGACAACATGCCCTTTGCAGTTTTCCACTGAGTGCCCCTGGTCTCTTGATAGGAGAGATCAGTGGGGGTCAATGAGGCTCTTGCGGGGAGGAGGGATTGGCTGAATACCAGAGCACAACTCAAATTTCCAGTTATGTATCATATCCCAGCAGGAGGCCATACTGTTCAATTCCATGGACATTGACTGCTTATTTTGGGCTAAGCTCTGTGCTAGGTGCTAGGGATTCTGGGCCAAGATTTGAAGCATTCCGTGGTGAAATGGGTGTGTGGGCACAAAACTTTACATAGTGGGAATTGGGATTCAGAGAGGTTAAATAACTCACCCCAAGTCACACAGCTAGTAAGGGACACAGCTGGGATGGAAACCTTGGTTTCTGTAAAGGACAGTGTTACATTTGCTTAGTGATGAAGAGCATAGGCTATGGAATCATGAGACCTGGGTGTGGATCCTGACCTCTTTCTTCTTAGCTGTATGGACTTGGCCATGTTACATGACCTTTTTTGAGCCAGAGTTTTCTCAGCCTCTCTTGATGTTGCTACATTGGAAGGTGGTAATGAGGTTGAAATAAAGAAATTGGCAAGGTACTGATCACCTTACTGGGTGTCCCATGAGCACCAAATCAATAGTAGCGGTTAGAGTCTGTTGGGATGTGTCCCCTTATCAAAGTCCAGTAAAGGAGCAAAGATTGAGAAGCAGGAGTTCCCACAGGGTCCTAAATAAGATAGTCCGTGGTAGATAAAACAGTTGGGTTAGGTCCTATGATTCTCAATTCATTAGCATTACCTGGGGAGATTTAAAAGCATAATGATCTTTGAACCCAGAGATTCTTATGTCTGTCCTATTATTTTTTTTAAAGCTATTGGTGAATCTAACTGTGCAACTAGGTTGAGCATCACTAGATTGGGCAGTCATAGGGGGCAGATGGTTTTGATGATGAGGCACTGTCCACCTCCACCTCTGTCTCAGTGCAACGGTGCTCCCAGCCAATGGGTCACCAGTGGCTTATTTAGGTAATATTGACCCCTCAAGAGTGCTTATCGTTGAGTCAGCATGCTAACTAACCCAGCAGCCATGAACTCCGCCCTAAAGGGACATGATCAAAGTGGCATTGCTCAGGTCAGGCCCTCAGTGACGCATATCAGTAAGAAATGACAAACCCAGTAACAGGTCAGAGGGGAGGGCAGAGTAGTCATACCTGTAGGACCGGTAGTGCATGTGTATAAACCCAGCTTCTTAGAGCTCTCCTCAGGCTGCCCCATCAGGATAAAATTTATTTTTTAAAGATTTTATTTGTTTATTTGTCGGGGGGGGCAGTGGCACAAGCAGGGGGAGCGGCAGGAACTGAGCAGGGAGCCCGATGTGGGATTCGATCCCAGGACCCTGGGATCATGACCTGAGCTGAAGGCAGACACTTCACTAACTGAGCCACCCAGCCGTCCCCCGTCAGGGTAAATTTCTCCGGAACTGCAGTCCCTAGTCATGACATCATGGCATGCTAGTGCGGTCTACTCAGTAGGATACATGTTTTGTTACCATAACGAGGAACACAGATTTGCAAATGACTTTTTGACACATTGAATAAAAATATACATCAGAATGAGATGAGGTTACCTCCCCTTTTCTTCCTTGCCTGTGCAACCAGTAGTCCCCTTGCTGCTCATTCACTTGTATTCTGGCTCTCCTTTCTTTCTCCACTCAACAGCCAGAGTGATTTTCCTAACATGCAAATCAGACCCTGTCAGTCTCCTGCTTCAATCTGCTGGTGCCCTCCTATTGTTCTAGAAATAAACTGCAAATCCCTTTGCCAATCCTCAAGACCCTTCTTTAAATGAATGCACCTGTCCACTGACAACTCTTTCCCCCCGCCCCCCGGAGCTCTACCCTTAAGCTCAAGAAAGTGCTGAGTTCTTTCGCATCTCAGAGACTTTGTGTTTTCTGTTCCCATTGCCTAGAATTCCTTTATCCTGGCTCTTTACATAAAGGGATGCCTAATGTTACCTTATGGGAGAGGCCTTCCCTGTCCACCTGAGCTGGATATAGCCTCCTGCACTTACTGTCCCCACTGATTACCTCCATTAGCAATGATCACCATCGTTAATGATGAAATTTTACTTTTAATTTGTATATCAATGTACAATGTTTCAAAATTTTACTTTTAATTTGTATATCAATGTACAGCGGCCATTCTTACTAATATAATGGAACTGCCATAAGGCTGGGGCCTTGTCTGACTTATTTCCCATTTTACTGCCAGCGTTTAGCACAGGACCTGCCATATTGTAACCATTCAGTACATATTGGTTGAAGGAAAGAATGAATAGTTCAATAATTCTTACACACTCTGAAATATTTCTAGGGAGGGGAAGAAAGGGTGGAATGATAACTGGTGTGCTTTAAGTGGGACATCAACTGAGTAAGCCTAAGGGAATGTACGGTTACATTCTGTCAACAAATTAATATTGAGTATTTACTCTGTCTGGACACTGTTCTAGGCACTGGAAATACAGTTGTATGTAAGGCTCTTATGAAGCCTCTGCTCTTATGAAGCTTATAGCAAGAATTAGCAAACAAATTAACAAGATTATTCCAGCAAGTAATGAGTTCTATGGAGAATTTATTCGTTACAGGGTGATGTGGTCAAGAATGAAGGGGGGCTATGGTGAGAGCGTGGTCAGAGAAGGCTTCCCTGAGTAGGGGGCATGGATAGAGGACCCAGGGAAAATCCTTCCTAAACTGATGTCATGTATCTTATGTGTATGAAAGAAAAAAAACTTTCAAAGTCACTGCTCTAGGAGATACTACTCAAGTTTTAATTAGAAACCACTTAAGTCAGACGCTAGTTTGTTCCCTAATAGTGATTAGGACTGTCTTGGGTAATTAACAGCTCTTAGATTTGGAGGGGAAAATAACTTAATTATCTGCCTGACCTTGATGTTGTGAGTGCTGAGTCAAAAGGAGTGAAAGGGTCCAGGAACTAGCTGGGTTATGGGGACAGATATCGATCAAGCTCCATCTGGCTACAAAGTAATCTACTGGGCAAATGGGGGAATGGATTGTCTGAAGGGAGGTGACTGGGGGGGCTGGGATTTGTGGCCACTAGCTCTTTCACACAAACTGTCACGGTCCAGAGAGCTATTCCCATGCATTGCTGGTATGGCCTGGACTAAGAAGTCCGCATCCCACCTACTGGCTTTGCATGGCCTCATCCCCACCCACTTTTCTAGAGCCTAGAATAGAAGGCTCACCATAGCGGACTTCCTTACCCTTTAGCTTCTCTGCCTCAGGGAGGCTCGGTCACAGTCTGAAGCTAAGAAGTCCCCTCCTAAAAGAAGAGACAAACTTTTCACACCCCTCATTTCCTCTTTCTTATCCTAGCTGTGTCTCCAAGTAGCAGTCAGTCAGACTCTGGAAAGTTGTGGATAAAAGAGACTGCTATCCCGATCAAAATACCGATGACATTTTTCAAAGAACTGGAACAAATAGTCCTTAAATTTGTATGGAACCAGAAAAGGCCCCGAATCGCCAAGGAACTGTTGAAAAGGAAAAACAAAGCTGGGGGCATCACAATGCCGGATTTCGAGCTGTACTACAAAGCTGTGATCACAAAGACAGCATGGTACTGGCACAAAAACAGACACATCGACCAATGGAACAGAATAGAGAACCCAGAAATGGACCCTCGGCTCTTTGGGCAACTAATCTTTGATAAAGCAGGAAAAAACATCCGGTGGAAAAAAGACAGTCTCTTCAATAAATGGTGCTGGGAAAATTGGACAGCTACATGCAAAAGAATGAAACTTGACCACTCTCTCACACCATACACAAAAATAAACTCCAAATGGATGAAAGACCTCAATGTGAGACAGGAATCCATCAAAATTCTAGAGGAGAACATAGGCAACAACTTCTATGACATCGGCCAGAGCAACCTTTTTCACGACACATCTCCAAAGGCAAGAGAAATAAAAGATAAAATGAACTTATGGGACTTTATCAGGATAAAGAGCTTCTGCACAGCCAAGGAAACAGTCAAAAAAACTAAGAGACAGCCCACGGAATGGGAGAATATATTTGCAAAGGACACCACAGATAAAGGACTGGTATCCAAGATCTACAAAGAACTTCTCAAACTCAATACACGAGAAACAAATAAACAAATCATAAAATGGGCAGAAGATATGAACAGACACTTTTCCAATGAAGACATACAAATGGCTAACAGACACATGAAAAAATGTTCAAAATCATTAGCCATCAGGGAAATTCAAATCAAAACCACACTGAGATACCACCTTACGCCAGTTAGAATGGCAAAGATAGACAAGGCAAGAAACAACAATTGTTGGAGAGGATGTGGAGAAAGGGGATCCCTCCTACATTGTTGGTGGGAATGCAAGTTGGTACAGCCACTCTGGAAAACAGTGTGGAGGTCCCTTAAAAAGTTAAAAATTGAACTACCCTATGACCCAGCCATTGCACTACTGGGTGTTTACCCCAAAGATACAGACGTAGTAAAGAGAAGGGCCATATGCACCCCAATGTTCATAGCTGCATTGTCCACAATAGCCAAATCATGGAAGGAGCCGAGATGCCCTTCAACAGATGACTGGATTAAGAAGCTGTGGTCCATATATACAATGGAATATTACTCAGCTATCAGAAA